>NC_136517.1:55805597-55815597 GCF_053919585.1 Euprymna scolopes
TATTGTTTCAGTCTTAAAAGACATCCACAGGCGATAAGAGACCTCTGGTCTCATTTGAGGCAAGTCATTTAATGAAAATGGAAACAGAATAAAAAAATTTTAAATGGAGATCGAATAAAAAAAAATAGAAACAAAAAGAAAGAAGAGAAAAGAAAAGAGGGCGAAAGGAAAGAGTATTGGGGGTCTATTGTTAAAACAAAGAGATCAGACATGCCTTTATTTATTTATTTATTTATTTATTTGTTTTAAGATAGGAGACGCTAGTTTAACTAATTATAATCAAAGTGCCATTCATTCTCTAAACCAAATCAGAAACGCCCACGAGCCTCATGTGGGCACCCTGTACACACACACACACACACACGGGTGTATATATATATATATATATATATATATATATATATATATATATATATATATATACAGGGTGCCCACAAAGTCTGGCTACATAATCTACTGGATGCTTCCACAAAGTCTGGCTACATAATGTAGCCAGACTTTGTGGACACCCTGTATATATATATATATATATATATATATATATATATATATGTGTGTGTGTGTGTGTGTGTGTGTGTGTGTGTGTGTGTGTGTGTGTGTGTGTGTGTGTGTGTGTGTGTGTGTGTGTGTGTGTGTATAAATTATGAGAACATATTGCAATTAAGTTACAACATTTTCCACGTTTCATCTCATAGGGATACGTCAGGCATTCTAGTCTGAAGAGTCCTTATGGGAATGAAACCGGACTCATCTGTGTAGCTTAATTGTCATATATATTTTCATAACTTCCTACCTATAAAACTCTATATGTGGGTTTTTTCCCATTTTGATGGTAATGTTAAGTCCACGGTTGATTGCCCTAGAAGAGAAAATTGAACGTCAGATCTTGTTGACGGTTGTATCAGAATCAAATCTGGTTGATGAGAGTCGCGTGATTAGCGAGTAAAATTTGAATAGGAATTAGTCAAATCGTTTGAAAGCATTATTCCATAAGGTTAGAATGAAAACTTCTTAAAGCCGAGTAGTGTTGTAATTTGTTTTGTATTCGATTTAAGTCATCTATGATTAAGGTAGATTCTATTGAAAGTTCCAGGAAAATAATTTTCATTTTTCGTTTAAAAAAAAAAAAATACAGCATTATTTCGTTTTCTGATGTTTTCATTTTAAATGCTTTTCAAAGGATTTGGCCGAATCCTGGTCAATTATTAGATTCTACATCCATAAAAAAGGTGAATGAAAGAGAAAAGAAAACATCGTTGACGAACAAAACGCATTTACATACAATGATGCGACAGATATTTTAGGTATGAAAAATGATCCGTTAGAAAAGTTGAAAGTTCTCATGTTTGTAAAATGTTCGCAATGTGAAAGAAGACAGAACTGTTAGAAATGTGTGCGTCTAAATGATTGTTTTCGATCCATTTGTATATGCGTGTGTAAGTTCAGCAGACATTGTCCATATGCGGTCATTGTCAGTGTGTGATTTTTTTTTTCCAATTTCCTTGTCATTTTCTTCTAGTTGGCGATGCCAGATATTCAATCGCTATCTTATACATTCCAACCGAGAGATCTTTTTTTTAAGATTCTAATCGCCCTTTAAGTGCAATTGTTTATATCTCTCTTACATTTTGTCACCGGGTATTTTTTCCAGATAATTTTATATATATATATATATATATATATATATATATATATATATATATATATATATATATATATATATATATATATATATATTAATGAGTACGGTTCCTCTTATAATTGCTGGAATGGTGGAAATCTTCTTAAATTCCAGTTTCTTTTCAATAATTCATTTTTTTTAATAAGAGCTTCGTATTTCGTTATGTTTTCCAGCCCAACTCTGTTCAAGCCAGCATCATTCGAGACATTCATTTCTTCTGAGGTTGCTTCTTTCTCCTTGTCCCATGTAACAATATCAGGCACTTAGCTGTAGGAATTGCATTGTCATAGTGGATTGTATATGATTTATTTCCAACTGTCCTTTTTGATATATGTTCCCAGGACTTGCTGCTACATTCGATATCTTTTTACAGATGGTCAAGTGTGTGACCTTCTGTGTGTGTAAGCAGAGTAGTTATTCGCTTCCACTGTCTCGAAAGGCAGAGAGATGAGCGTAATAGCGTGTTTACAGACTGTTCTGTTTCTGATCTAATTGACTCTTTTGTTGTCGAGTTACTGCTTTTATCATAAAATAGCATTTCAAATAGGCTCACTAAGAGAATGTTTCAAACGAAAGGGAATCATTTTCATTGGCTTAAAATTACGGACTTCACACATTTATGATAAATGGTGTTTTTGTTTGTTTGTTTGTTTCGAAGAAGGCGGACGTAACATGTAACTATTGATTTTATTGTTTCCAATTTCCACTCGTTATACTAAAGAAGAAATGAAAAAGAAAACGTAAATTAAACAATCGGAGCAGGAAAAAGAGTAATGGACGTGTAAAAAGTAGTAACTTTTTACACGTCCATTACTATCGCAGCTCGGTGCTTCTGCAAGAGAGTAGAATCTGAAGCAAATGAATTTCAAGTGAAAGCACTATTACGTGCTCACGTGTCATGTCGAAATTAGTATCCATTCCAAAAATTACGAAAAATGGTCTAGTAGAACAATAATTCCAAATAAAAGTAAAATTTATTGAGCTATCGAGTTTTATCGTATTTTCTAATGTAGAACAGTTGTGGTAGTATCGCCGTTTTCTCCGCCGCCTCCTCCGTCCCCAAGTGTTGGGAGGTAAAAAAGAGAAACGACACATGACAAAAAACGAGCGGAAATAAGTTTATCAAGATAACAAAGGTATAGGAAATTGGTTTATCGGTAGAACAATGGAGAGGAAGTTATTCACCGGAGTAGACAAAAGAAAGATCAGATGGGGTTGTAATCAAAGTGTGGCTGATTACGGGTACAAAAATGTCGTTGTAATACTTTTAGAGTTAGCTTGAGGACTGACTGAGTTCTACGACGGTTGGGAACGATTTTACGACAGTTGGAAGCGGTTTTACGACGGTCGACGACTGTTAGAATTGAGGAGAGTTGCGAGTCAGACACGGTCGACGGCAGATCGTGGCTTAGTCACAGCTACTTAAAATTGCTTATCCTACTCTTAAGTAGAATTATCTCAGTCACCACAATACTACATTAACTCCAGGGGCTGCCCTACGTAAGTTAAACTAAAATTTGAAAAAGTTTTGAATCATAAATATATTCAGATATAGTACACTTTGAGCCTCACTAAAATGTTGGATTTTAGCTAAAAGTCTTAGACTTCCGGTTCTTTGACTGTCATGGCTCTTGTGGGCTGCGACGTTGTTTGGCTGTGGAATTTATTATATATATATATTAAATAAAAATATAAAATATAGAAAATATTCTACATAGATTATCAATCGAATTATCCGAAGTGTATGAAGAAGGCGTTAATCCCCAACATTTCCAAAAGAGTTTCTGAACTTTCTAAGAATGAGAGTCTTTTTGATAAAAACAAGGAATATTACAATGAAGCTCTTATGAGATCGGGATACAATGGAAAAATAGAGTACAAGAGGACCAATAATAGTAAGAACAACAAACCTAACTGCACAATATCGTATAACATGGCAATTTGAGCTAGAAAGAAACCGAAGATCAATAAGGGATACGTTAATAAAGATCAAAATTTCAGTCAACGCTTCTAACATGGTAAAAAAACGAAAATAAACTATCCTATATATATATATATATATATATATATATATATATATATATATAAAGTTAGACTCCCAACGAGACATGTTAACGTCAAAATGTTTGTTAATCTACGTAAACTTCTTTTCTAATATATATATATATATATATATATATATATATATATATATATATATATATATATATATAGAGAGAGAGAGAGAGAGAGAGAGAGAGAGAGAGAGGAGGGATGGGAGATAGACTTGATTGTTTATTTTAAGCGCATGACTTAATTAACATTGTTTTGTTAGATCATCTTCAAAAACACTTTGTCTCATTCAAGCTCACATCTAGAACAGGAACATACTACCCCGTGAAGTAAATGAAAGGTTCGTTCGAAATGGCGCTATAAGTCCTACAATTACGAATTACTTAGAACCTCTATCCAGCCATGGTTGACGGACGAGAGCATGCTACCCCAGTGAAGTAAATAAAGGGCTCCGTTCAAAATTTTGTCCAAATTTTCGAGAACGATCGAAAGAAAAACGAGTTCGACAAGATACAACTGAAGAATGTCGGAGGTTACATCGACTGAATCGTTGTGAAAATGCCACCCGACTAATAGCTAAAAGAATCCAAATAATACGAATAGAAAATGTATCCATAACATACACTGGGTTATTTTTTTTCTGCAGATACGGTGATAGAATACCAACAGTTCAGCCCGGCTTTGCTTAACTTTATGTGCACACATATATATATATATATATATATATATATATATATATATATATATATATATATATATATATATATATATATATATATATATATTAAACAGTTTGACTCATGTCCATGTAACCTGCATCTAAAATTTTAAGTGCTTAGACCCAAAATTGGCAGAAGAATTTGGTAGAGTCTGCAAAGGTCAATTCTTTCGACTTTGACCTCTTGGCAGACAAATTTTCGCCCCAAAACTGATTAAAAAGCTTGCTGAATGTCTGAATACCCGTTATGTAAAATTTCAAATGTTTAGACCCAAAATTGGCTGAATATTTTGCTAGAAACCGCAAAGGTCAAATCTTTTGAACTTTGAAACCTTGGAAGCCAAATGTTCAGCAAAAAAAAAAACGATTAGAAAGCTTGGCCTGTGTCTGAATACATTTTATGTAAAATTTCAAAGTTTAGACCAAAAATTAGCTGAGTAATTTGGTAGAGACCGCAGAAGTCAAATTATTTTTTAATTTGACCCCAATTTTGACCCTTTAACATTTATTGTTTTGGGTTCAAATCAAGTTAAAACGTTTGATCCATGTCCAAGTAACCTATATCTAAAATTTAAGTGCTTAGACCCAAACCTCGAGGAGGAGTTTGGTAGAGTTCTCAACAGTCAAATCGTTGAACTTTAACCCCTTGACAACCAAATTTCTGGCCGAAAACAGACTAAAAAGTTTTTTTTTTTTAATCTCAATACTCAGTATGTCAAATCGAGCCTGTAGACTGAAAATTGACAGAGTAGTTTGGTAGGGAAATGTACACACAGACACACACGCACACACACAAACACGCACATACAGACAAGTTCACTTTTATAGATATATAGATTTAGAGACCATCAGTCATTATAAAAGTATAAACAAATGCATGTAAAAAGATACTAAACTGGGCTTGTGTTCCTGAGAGCTGGAGAACAATTAAATGCTATTTGGATCAATCGAATGCATAAAAGTATGATATTCGTAAATTAATGTTGCTACGGATTATTATTAGATTTGAACCAGTATTCAAGAAAGATGGAGGACGATTGTTATTTGAGCCGTCCTAGTATGGAGTACATCGTCAAAAGGTGTCTACCCACGCGCGAGCACGCATTTTTATATGAAACAGCGAAATTGAATCTTTTAGGGAGAAGGAGGGGAACGAAGAAAATTATTAATACAAGTCGCAACGTGCCCCACCTCGTCTCTTCAATCTTATATATTCAATAATCCATTAACCCTGTCTTCGACCTAACGTAATCCATGGAGCGTGCGCGCAATCCAATTTGTGAACGGAACACCCGTAAGTGGAAACCAATTTATTAAT
This sequence comes from Euprymna scolopes, assembly GCF_053919585.1. NCBI lineage: Eukaryota > Metazoa > Mollusca > Cephalopoda > Sepiida > Sepiolidae > Euprymna > Euprymna scolopes. The sequence continues at coordinate 55,811,367 of NC_136517.1, forward strand.
TTCGAATGGCGCTTCTTTCGATTTCAAACATTCAACAAACGCGTTAACAACACGAGCCGGTTTCGTACGCAAGGAAATTATTATTTGGATTCATCGGACTATTGTTCTCACCCTGAGTGGGATTTTCACAGCGTTTCGGTCGCTAAAACCTCCGACCTTCTTCAGGTGTATCTTACCGAACTCGGGAATGTTTCTGTCGAACTCGGGAATTTGGACAGAAACGTAACGCTTTTGCATCTTAGGTTAACATTAGGTTTTATCCCACTCCCCCGTCTCTCTCTCTCTCTCTCTCTCTCTCTCTCTCTCTCTCTCTCTCTCTCTCTCTCTCTCTCTCTCTCTCTTTATATATATATTGGATCGATCTAACTGAAATTTTGTATGGATGTTTGTTGTAATAGGGTGTAGCGAATTAAGTGTTATGGTATCCGTTTAATGCAAAGTTATGGATTAATAGGGATTCGTATTTAATTAAAAATTAGCACAAAATCAACTATACTTAACTATCAGTTTGGCATAAGGCACGTTTTCTAAGTCAAAGAGCTATAACTTTTCACGAGTAATTTCTAGTAATATATATATATATATATATATATATATATATATATATATATATATATATATATATATATATATAAAGCTGAACGTCTGTGTGTGTGTCTGGTCACGAATAGGCTCCTATATGGTTGAATATTATAGAAAACTGATCACATATAATGATAGAAGATTATCGAGACACAGGAATGGGTATGTTTGATCTGGCATAATGATGATTCATTAAAATACGCGCCTGGTCCAAAAAGTATGGAAATAAAAAATCAAAAAATTAAAAAAAGAAAACGTTTACAAGTGTTTTTGATATAGATGTACATACTAATACTTTGATAAGTATGTTTTAACTTAAATAGGGATGGTATAATAAAATTGTGGGGTCTGCGTTCGCGCCTGGCCTCCATAGAATGGAAATAGGCACAAACTTTAATAAAGACTTTTCATATCTATCTGCGTAAGTATACTTTGATAATTATGTTTCAGTTTTTTTTGTTTTGTTTTTTTTTTACATAGGCATCACCACATTATCAAGGCCAAGAGGCCACTCAAGGATAAGGGTTAAAGAGTGTACAGTAGAAATTGGACAATATAGTAATCATTAGTAATGAAAATTTGGTAAATTTGATGACTTATATGGAACGGCTCATCAAGAACTTATATACGTTAGACTTGAAGACAACCATATTGTAGTCAGCCGGAAAGCAGGAAAACGGAAGACAATTCAACAGGCGTGCAGTTCTAAGAAAGAAGCTTTGTTCATGGAATCTACGCTTAGGTTTAGGCACAGATAAAGAGTGGGGGGAATTATTGATAGTGTTTACAACTAGACGAGTGTTTCTTGTGAAAGTTTGGCGAGGGGGGACCATAGATTGAAGCTCAGTCGAACACTTTCCATGAAAATAATGATACATCAGACAAACTCGCAACATCTCTTTTGTGAGATAGAGGTTGCAAGGAAGAGAAAAGGACATCTCCTACGAGGCTACGAAGTCTATTTTGAACTCTACCAAGGCAGGCCAAGTCCTTTCTAGCAGCTCCTGCCCAGATGTGGCAACAGTATTCCATCCTTGGACGTACCTGGCTCTTATATAGATAGAGAATAGCATCAGCAGTGAGATATCTACCGGATCGATAGAAAGATCCCACCATTTTTCCAGCGGCCTTGGCAACATATTTGATGTACGTGTTCCATTTAAGATCAGGAGTAATGGTCAAGCCAAGAAGCTTGTCAAAACTAGAGGCCTCCTGAAGACGAGAGCCATTCATTTCAATTGATGCCAGATGTGGATCAGAATGTTGATGATGTAAAGAGAGAAGCTTGTTTGAAGAAATATGGTATAATAAAATTATGGAGTGTTCGTTCGCCCCTGACCTCCATAGAATTGAAATATGTCACAAAGTTTAACAAGGTTTTTTAAATATAGATCCACAGAATATTGTGATAAATGTTTCAGTGTGAACAGGTATAGTATAATAAATTATGGGGTTTATCTATTTTATTTTTACTTTCATCATATTTTGCTTTGGTTTTGATACCCCCGAATTCGAAGCTATCTCTTTATAACCCTTCCTTTTCATAACCTATTATACTTTCATAAATCAGAGTCTGTAGGCTGTTTTTGAACCCAGTCAACGACGGGTACTTTTGCTAGTATATATATATATATATATATATATATATATATATATATATATATATATATATATGATGTTCGTCCATTATTTGCGAAGATGACCGTGATCATGCAATTGTTCTGTAGGTTCGAAGATGTCTTGCTAGACCGATTAGAGCTCTGAGGTATTCCCTGCATGTTGGGCACCTGTGGGATAATTCTGCATCAGAAGTGTTGACTACTCTGTCATTTCTAATGTCACGTTTTCTCTTGCGTTCTTCATTGCGTGTGGATTCAGCAATTATAGCCCCTTTGTGAGTTATGGTATGCCAGGAACATTTCTCTTGGGTTAGTTTTTCCCATAAGTTGGAATACAAACTGAACTGTTTGAAGGTTTTTTTTTGTTTTTTGTTTTTACACAGTGGTCACCACTTATCAAGGCCCGGAAGCCACTCAGGGATAAGTGTTATTGCAAGTACAGTACGTTAGTGTGGAGATTTAATGAAGTGTCTACCAAAGGGGGCGGTTCATCGTTGGACTTGAAGACATCCAGGTTGTAGTCAGGTTGGAAGCAGGCAGACGGAACAGAGTTCCACAGGCGTGCAGTTCTATGAAAGAAGCTTTGTTCATGGAATCTACGTTTTGATTTAGGCACAGATAAAGAGTGAGGAAAAGTTTTGACAGTGGATTCAGCTAGACAGGTGTTTTTCGTAAAAGATTGGCGATGAGGGACCAGAGATTGGAGTTCAGACGAACAGCTACCATGGAAATAACGATAAAACAAAGATAGGCTCGCAACGTCTCTTCTGTGGGAGAGAGGTTGCAGGGAAGAGAAAAGGGAATCCCCCACTAAGCCACGAAGTCTATTTTGTACTCTGTCAAGGCAGGATAGACTGTTTTAGCAGCTCCTGCCCAGATATGGCAGCAGTATTCCATCCTTGGACGTACTTGGCTTTTATATAGATAGAGAATTGAATCAGTAGTGAGATATCTTCTGGAGCGGTAGAAGGATCCCACCATCTTTCCAGCGACCTTGGCAATAGACTTGGTTACGTGTTCCATTTCAGATCAGGAGTGAAGGTCAAGCCCAGAAGCTTGTCAAAACATGGGGCTTCTCCTAGACGAGAGCCATAAATTTCAATTGATGCCAGATGGGGATCAGAGCGTTGATGATGTAAAGATAGATGCTTGGTTTTAGATGCATCAAAGGTAAGCAGCCACGTCTCCCCCCCCCACACACACACACACTGAACCATGCGCTCAAGATCAGAGGAGAGAGAATTAGAGAGAACTTTGTCAGCCTTTGATGTTTTGTCGTAGATGATCGTGTCATCAGCATAGATGTCAACGAATGATTTAAATATGTGTTTAGGGAGATCATTGATGTAGATCAGGAAGAGAGTTGGACCCAGGATGGACCCTTGAGGGACTTCAGCATTAATACTGCAGGCCTCTGATTTTTGTACATCGACCACTACTCTTATGAGCCTATCAGAGAGAAATGATTTAATAATTGAGAAAACATTTCCGGTTATACCGTAGCTGGAAATCTTGTGAAGTAGGCCCTTATGCCATACCTTGTCGAAGGCCTTTGATATGTCAAGAGCAATTGCCCTAGAAAGGAAGCCTTTGTCAAGAGATTCACTAATCCTATGAGATATAACCGTTAGCACATCTGCGGTAGATCTTGCAGAACGGAAACCATATTGCATGTCACTAAGAAGGTTATATCTGCTAAGGTGGTTGACTATTTCTCTATTTAATATGGATTCCAGCAACTTACTCATAACACACAGGAGACTTATTGGTCTGTACTGAGAGGGAGATGACTTATCACCTGAATTCTTAAATACAGGCCATACTGATGAGGTTTTCCCAGGGTGTTGGAAAGCACTTCTCCTTAAGGCAATGCTTAAGTAGTTTCGTAAGTATGGGAGCAAGTTCTGGTTGAAGCTTTTTTAACACTATAATTGGGATGCCGTCAGGGCCAGTTGCTTTACTGGAATCAAGGTTCTTGAATAGCTTGGCGACCTCATGCACAGATATTTGTATGTTACCTAGCGTGTTCT
>NC_136517.1:55820597-55828097 GCF_053919585.1 Euprymna scolopes
ACTCATTTAAAAGAAGGAAAAGTGATCACAAACCTCCACTACCTTACGGCTATACCCAATAAGGGAAAAAGTTTAAGAAGTCAGAATTTCCAAAGCGGTTCGAGACTGTATGCAACAATGTTCTGGAATCTCTTGTCGCAGCACTAGAACTTATACTATTCCAATGACCCATTCCACCAATGAAATAGAGAGAATTGTTGCATGGATAACAGCATTACATTCATATTTACTAAACCAGGCTTAACCATAGTCTTCTGAGATAGAGAGAGCTAATATCTCTACTATTATATAAAAAGTACTTTGTGTGTATCTCTGTGTGTGAGAGTTCGTTTCCTATGGACTCGAAAACAGCAGGAAGGATTTTCATGAAATTTCATACAAAGGTACTTTTTGTGCCTGGCGGTGTTCTTAGATATGTTTTGTATTGGAATGTCTTCGATAAGCATCGATAATTGGTAATTGAAATAATCCGATAAAAGAAGGAACAGGTAATCTTGACCAAAGCTAATATCTTACAAGCCTAACATCACAAGTGCATTTGATAAGTTTTATTATCACACAAGCAGAAAGGCCCGACATATAAAATCAACAGTAGGTGCAGTAGAGTAGCGTCAGAAATGAATGATTCTATTTAAAGCATAATTTCACAATAATGCTTGACTTTTTCATTATAAACTTCAATTCAGGCCAGTATCACCGCACAAGCAGAAAGGCCAAACATATAAAATCAACAGTAGGTTCCTTGCTATGACAGGGGCGCATTTGAAATGAATGTTTTTGTTTGGAGTAAATTAAACCATGATACTTGACTTTTGAATGTTAAACCTTAATTCAAGCCATTATATTTAAAATAATCTTATAAAAGCAATAGTAGGTTCTCTACAGTGTAATGTAGACTACAATGTATTGTGGACTAAGTAACTGTGGGGAGGCATGTGATGCTTCCTCTCGGTACACCGCGATGGATCCCCAACAAGAGCAGGCAATCAATCTATTTCACCGATTTCGATGACAATAAAAAATATGGGGGGGGGTGAAATATTCGTTGATCATCACTCAATCCCGGGCAACGTCAAATTTCCCTGCTAGTAGTCATTAAAAGAATGGAGAAGAATTAGGGAGTAAAAGGAGATTGGGGAAAACAAGTGCGTATAATAATTCTACATTTCTGAGGCAGAAGACGAAGCTTTAATAAGAAAAGAGTAAAAAGAGTGAGGCTGAGACAGAAGAACGATAAAAAGTAAGAACAGTTCTGATGAACATATGCCTAAAAAAGGGGAATAATGATGATCAGATCTAAAGAAAGGGGCGCAATGGTGAACACACCCTAAAAACATTATAAACATATTTAAAAAAAAGAACGATAATAAACGTGTGTTAAAACGGAGAAAAAAAAAGATAAACATATCTTAAAAGGAAGAGACTGATAAACATGTCTTTAAAGAGAGAGTAAAGATAATCATGTCTTAAAATGGAAAATAAGAATAGTAATTATGAACATGCCTTTTCTATGACATGTTCATAATTACTCTTCTTTTTAAGACATGTTTATCATTATTTTCCATTATGCAAATAGGAAAATGATGATGAACATGTCTTAAAAGGAAGAGTAATTATGAACATGTCTTAAAAAGGGAAAGTTATGATGGACAGGTCTTAAAAGAAAGAGTAATTATGAACATGTCTTTAAAGGAAAATAATGATAAACATGTCTTAAAAGGGGGGGGTAATCATAAACATGTCTTGAGAGGGGAAGTAATAATAAACAAGTTTAAAAGGGAAAGTAGTGATGAACATTTCTTAAAAGGAAGTGTAATAATAAACATATCTTAAAAAGAAGGGCAATGATGAACATGTCTTTAAATGGAAAGTAATGATAAACCTGTTCCGAAAATACCAATGAAAAATTTATTCTAAAAATAAGACCAATGATGAAATATTTTTTTTTTTTTAAATGAGAGTAATGGGAAAAGGGAGAGACTTATGATTATATACCAAAAAGAAAAAATGATAAACATATAAAAAATAAAAAAGGGAATCAATGATTAACAACTGAAGACAATTCCGGAATAAGCGGGTTGTATTTCAGACTTTGGGTCTCACAGATTATTTGCACAAAAAATGCTTGAGAGTCTAGTTTACCCTACTATTTAATGTATCGATAGACGAAGATTATATATATTAATACTTTATGCAAGTAAAAAGGGTAGTAAAATATATACGACATAATCATGTTGGCATACTGGTTCCCGTTGGATCACCGAAGTTAAGCAACGTTGAACTTAGTACTAAATGGGTAACCATTTGGGACTTCCGGGTACTGTATGTGCTCTCCGCTTTTCTCAGAATTGTTTAAAGTCCTGGACTTCTCCTTACGACTGGACTCAAGCAGTGCCGATTCAGGAGAGGTGTGGTTGGAGATTGCACAACTCTTGTCTCACAATTACATGTGTAGCTGGCCCTACAGGGGGTATCCTTTGTTTTTCGAGACTGATCGGAGGCATTGTCATTGTAATGCGTGATGTATCAGTCTCGACAGAATTCAACATGGTATTTCAAACCCAGAGTCTGCGGTTGTAGTTATGCCATTCATATCGAGTAAGTATGCGAGGCTCGTGCCAAAAGTAAAGTCTCCTATTTTTTTTTTAACTCAAAAAATTGAAGAGCTACGAAGACGGGAGTAATACCATTAAAATGTCAGATGAATGAAGAGAGAGAGAGAGAGAAAGAGCAAGAGAGAGATGGAGAGAGAGAGAGAGATGGAGAGAGAGAGAGAGAAGTTTGAAGAAAAATTAAGAAAGAAGACATATTATCAGTGTAAAGAGAAGTAATACTTAAACGGAAAGAGTCTGAAAAAAAAAGGAGAGCAAGGGTAAAAAATATTCTAGAAAGAAGGGAGGAAATAAAGGGTGAGATGAGGGGAACGATTGGGTTGTTTTCAACAGAGAATTTATAGAAAGGATTAGAAGAGCAAAGCAAAGAAGAGCCTCTTAAAAATGGAGTGCAAACATGAAAGATTTTTAAAAAATAAAAATAAATAAATAAATAACTGAGAAAGAAAGAGTAAGCCTAAGATGGAGGGGGAAAAAATCCCCCCAAAAGTTCGAGAACGAAAGAGTAAGCTGGAAATAGGAGGTTGCGGAATGGGTGGGGGCTTGGATTATTTGAATTCTTCGCAACGATTTGTCAACATGACAATTCAAACATGTTCACCTTTTAAGATTGTTCGCCTTTTTGCAAATCGTTTTTTATGCGAACATTATTAACAAAATAAACTGACATCGTCGAAGTTGAAAAGGGGAAATATTGATGGAGGGAAAATCACAAACTCAGTCAAAAGTGTGTGTGTGTGTGTGTGTGTGTGTGTGTGTGTGTGTGTGTGTGTGTGTGTGTGTGTGTGTGTGTGTGTGTTTAGTTTTGTTTTGTTTTGTTTTTTCAACGTTCAAAGCGCCATGGGCAGGGACGGCAAAGGAGTAAATTGCCTTTTCTTTATTTAAGTGACTTTTTTACAAACTAAATACTCGTCCCGCGTCCGGTGTTTTATTATTATGAAAAAGAAAAATATTCTTGAGATGCGTCCGTTCAATTGTTTAGAAACAACGTGACAGACCTACGAAAATGCTATTTGACACTCCAACGCAACGGATAAACGAAAATACTATTTCAAAATTGTGTGATGGGCCAACGAATATGCTATCTCAAATGCTATCTCAAATTTAAAATTGACAGACCAAAGAAAATGCTACTAAAAACATCAGAAAGATGACAAGGCAACAAAAACGCTATTTCAAACGTAAGCGTGAGCATTCAACGAAAATGCTATTGCGAACGTAAAATTTATTTAAGATTTAAGCGTGACAGACCAAAGAAAATGCTAATTCGGAGTTAAGCATGGCAAACAAATGAAAACAGTTACTTGAAACTTTAGCCTGACAGACCAACAAAAATGTCATTTCAAAATTAGTCGCCACAGACCAACGAAAAGTGCATTTCTATCTTAAGCGTGACAGACCAGCGAAAAATTATTTCAAACTTAAGAGACATACGAAAGTACATTCTAACTTGAATACCTACTAAACACTATCCTCGAGTGTCTAAGGTCTCTCTGTACAGGGGTTTGTCAGAACAATCTGGCATGAGGATACTTTTTCCACTAGAAGTAAACCCTGACCAAATATTCAAAATCACATGACGTATTCACTGCCCAAATAAGATCTCTTCACTATGGCTAAGCCACATTAGCTTTTACAAGGAATGGTGCACCTTCTCCAAGTGATATTACCTCAAGTAATAGCACGAAGCTGGATACTCCACCAGACTAGATAAATTCTTGTCCTGGAATCCAGTAAGACCAAGAAACCAACATGAAAGATATACTACAACGTATGAAAATGGTTAATTGGGGAGAGGAAGATTATGTTCTCAATTTCTTTACTAACTCAGTGTTTGAGAGATAAAGAACTTAAATGGAACATTCGAATATCTATGTATCTCATATAGATTTCAAGTGTTAGTCCCAGGTTGTGGGTCCCTTGATTTCTGAGAACTTCGACTGAAGTAAAACAAAACAAAAAAAAATAAAAGTAATCTCTAACTGCAGTTTTCCTTCTGGGTTAGTTGTATGAATAAGGCTTGAGAGTCCAGTTTACGCTTATGTTTAATTCATAGCCGGAATACAGATTTATGAATCCGTAGTTTTCCCAAACATATTAGTGCAATAGACCCGGCGGATTCCAACCTGTTACTACTGTAACGTTACGTTCCTGTTTGCACATCTGTTAATATGAGGCACTCTGGACCAAACACGTTGTAAACTCTGTCGCAAAGGAAACCCAGATAAGGAAAAACTCGACTCACTTTTTTTTCCGTTGAAACAACATTTAATTCTGGGAACTTTTTTTTTTTTACAAGGTGATCACCACTTATCAAGGCCCGGAAGCCACTCGGGGATATATGACGAGATCCCTGGCGACACCAGATGATCTTGCTTTTCAAATAGAGGAAGAGAAGATGGGAGAGGATGAGGTATGGTTAGGAGGGCATGCTGACACTTGGTCAAGGAAAAACAGAAATGTCTATGGGATTTTGTCAGAAAGAAAAAAAAAATACAAATGATATTTATCTCATTTGCTGTTATATATCAGTTAACAACGAAAAGGTTGTTTTTAAAATCTCTGTTGAGCGAGATGAAGAATGGGGGTCAAGGGTGAGGGGTCGCCGCCAGGCATTGTTCGACCTGGGGTGACTAATCATGCCTAAGGTGTAATAAGTAAAAACCTCAGTGCAGGTGGGGGTTGAGGTCTGGTAGAGATAAGTTCTAAGAGAAAAGAAAGAATAACTCCAGAAAGGTGGAAGGGGAATTTCTGATTTGATAAAAACTATTGTTTTTTTAGAGTTAGAGTCCTTTTTACTGACTGGCATCGAGGCGTCCACATCGCTCTCACCACGCCTGGGGGGGGGACCCTCATAAGAGCTAAGTTGAAAAGCTCTTGTTCTTAGCTGGGAAATTAATTAGAGGAATTTGTTATGCAACCTGCATCATGAAGCTCGGATCAAGGAACTCGACTATAAACAAGTGTAAAACGATTTATGAACAATTATTTTGTTTCCTTATATAAAAATGTCCCAGAGTTTTTCCTTGTTTCTCGATTGCCGGCCTGAATGAAGATGCAATTTATTTCAGGTATGCCATGACGCCAGATGATGAAGGAGACAGACTGGATCGAGCACGAAGCCAGAGTGACGGCCGAAATCGACAATGTTGCCACACGGACTTAGGGTCATGCACATTTCGCGTGCCCTGAGCAGCAGAAAGATATTTTCCAGTGACCAGTGAGAGTCTGGTCACCCTTGAGGGGCCCACCACTAGACAAGTAGAAATGTAGCCCTGCTGGGTTGCATCTATGGTTCTGTGAGCTGGGAGTGACGAACACGGCCAGAAGTACATCACAAGTATGCTCCCGTGAACCAGGATAGCGACGGATGCGGCCCGGCCCTCGGACAAGAGAGGGTGTTAGGGTTATAGATAAGGGTTATTGCATGTACAGTACGTTAGTATTGGAGACCTGACCAAGTGTCTTATTTAAGGGGGGTGGTTCATCAGGAATTTGTTTATGTTGGACTTGAAGACACCCAGGCTGCAGCCAGGTGGGAAACAGGCAAACGGAACAGAGCTCCAGAGGCGTGCGCTTCCAAGAAAGAAGCCCTGTTCATGGAATCTACGTTTTGGTTCTGGCACAGATAAAGAGTGGGGAAAAGTTTTGAGAGTGATTTCCCGAATAAAATGTGATCGTCGGTCTGCACACACGTTTTTCTTTTCTTTCTTTTTTTCTTTTTTTTTTCTTTTTTTTTTTTTTTCCTCTACGTGAAGTCATTTCGCATATGCCTGGGCATTTGCGTACAGTCGATATACGCGCTTTGTTGCTCTGCAAGCCCAGAGTTAGCGCCTGTAGCAACTACACCACGCCGCTTTCAAGAAGAGTAAGTCAGAGAAATAAGAAAAATGGGTGCTTCTACATTATTGGGACGAGATTTTGTATTTGATAAATGGAGTCTTCGGATAAAAAAAAAAAAAACAATGGTTTCAACTGATTTTTTTTTTTTTTTTTTTTTTTGTCAATTCTAATAAATTACAATGGTAGCTTCCAAATTATGCAGTCGAAATTACCTGAATATTATTGAATTATTAAAAAAAAAAAAACCCAACTTTAATCGTGTTAGCAGGTGAAAAATTGCCGCCATCTTTGTTTAATTCGAACGGAAAATTATCTCCCAGTTGAACTCTCCTGTGTCTTACGATCGTTTTCATCAAATTCTTTTTTTATTATTATTTTTTTTTTTTTTTTTTTTTTTTAATAAAAAATGTTCTACATTATCAATTTTCGTAATTTTTGGAATTAATCATCTTAAAATTACAAGAAATCCGTAGATTCCATTGTTTTTATGTGAAATTCAGTTTTACGATTTCCGGAAATCTCGTCCCAATTCTGTAGAAGTGTCGAAAAATGCCAAACAGGAGAGCAAAAATTAGAAAAGAAAAAAGGTGTAACAGATTCGGTTGGTGCGGCTTCATCTGATTCATATAAACATGACGGGGAGTGACGGTGGCTGACAAATCCAGTTCGTTCCACAAAAACACTTTCACGTAGGGATGCTGGTAAATTCATCTAGTCCTTCTCGTAAATATCCGATGTCTTTCTGTAAAGAATCTACTATTATATAAAAGGAACTTCTTTTTTCTTTTTCTTTTTTCTTTTTTTTTTTTTTTTTTTTTTTTTTGTTAGTTTGAAGAGATCAAGGGGCTCCTTCTTGGGCTAACACTTGATTCTATTGCAGTTTAAATTTATATCCGAGGGCTCTTTTAAGAATAGACACTGTTCCCTATATGGCTGCTATCTGTATTTCCTTACAGCTTGGTTTTCCAGGGATTGCTTCTATGTATTTCTGAAGGTTCTTTTTTTATTAGGCCAGTTGCTCCTGTCACAACTGGTATGATGTTTA
>NC_136517.1:55833097-55840597 GCF_053919585.1 Euprymna scolopes
GTAGATGTATTGAATTTGCATGTGGCATCTTTTGTTGCAAACCTACGGTACTTTGGTCCAGAGGGGAATTTCTGCATCAAAATATTGTATATGGGGATTAACAGTTTCTATATCGTGTTAAATTCTACACTAGGTCTACTTCGTAATTGATTGTCGCCCAGTATATGTGCTGCTTCTTATTCTCCGCGGTTGTTCTTAATGAAACAGGCTCGAGGTGCACTAATCTGCAAGTTAAATGCACCCAACGGGATCCGAGAAAAGAGGGGGGGCGAACGACATGCATAGAAAAAAAACAGTTGTGAACAGAAGAGAAATAGCAGAATAGAGAAAAGAGGGGGGGCGAACGACAGGCATAGAAAGAAGACCAGTTGTGAAAAAAAAAGAGAAAAAAAAATAAAAGGAAAGAAATGTAGATAGGGCAAGAATGCGGGGGATACTTCTTTTGGTCAAGAAAGCTGTAAACAATAATTGACCATGACAGCCCGGAGTGAAAAGAAGTACCAATGAAATTCCAATTTACAAAGCCACTATTGTTGACTGCCCCCTGGGACGTGGGTGGCCTCTATGGAAAAGACGCGTGGCCTTTGTGGAGTTGGATTTGGTTCATTTTTATGATCCCTCAAAGTTAATTGAACGAGACCATTCTGGTTTTAATGGCCCGTCAAATTCTATTAGGCACACGCCGGCTGAGATATTCTACTCATTGCCAACAGAAGAAGAAGAAGAAACAACCCCTTTTTGGGGCATAGGCAGCCTGGTGAAGATTTGAGTGACAGAGGTTCCAGCATCCTGATTAGCTAAAGGGCCGAATGAGAGAAAAAGAAGATTTAGCTCCCACCCTCACAATATAAGTAGCGAGTTTTGAGAGACTGAGAGACACAGAGACCGACAGACACGGAGTGACATCTGCTCCCCTGGGCTCCGCGAAAAGGCCGACCTCATCGATTTGACCTGCCATTTAGTCTGTATCGAAAACGAAAGAACTTTGCAGTTAACAAACGGCCAGTCCCTAACTTATTAGTGAAATACGAAACGACAATTGTAACCTTTTATGAATAACAAGGAATTTTGAATCTAAAAAGAAAACAAAAACAAATATCGACTTGTCTTTTTTTGTTTGGCATGCTTGCAGAAACGCTCGACGAGTCTCTTTCAGGTACTGGCCGCTGACATTCTCATCAGAAGACACGAGGACCAACAATCGGGGGACATCCACCACTAGACGACACGGGGGTGACGTAAGTGTTACATTAATCTCTAGTTTTTACTTCGTCCCATACTATCAGATGGTTTCCCTTTTCCCTCCAGATATGGTTAGCCATACCTGATTCTGCAATCTCTCCACGCACTACGGTTTTTTGATATTCTTCTAACCGTACTTTTAGTGGACGACGTGTCTCACCTTTGTATAGTTTTCCGCATTTACATGGGATCTCATATACACAGTTCTTAGTCGTTATTTTTTTCTGTATGGATTACATCGATTGTGAAAATGACACGTGCGTGCGTGTGGGGGGTGATATTATCGCGTTAAGTAAAAAAAATAAGAGAAAAGGAAATATGACAACAACAAAAAAGAGGAAAATGACACTCAAGATGAGAACAGTAGTTCGAAGAATTTAAATTATATGGAATTAAATTGTTGGCAGCCAATAATGTTAATAATGTCAAAATGAATTCATGAAAAAGTTGATGTCATAGAAATTCGGCGCATTTTTTATTCCGCTTTTTTTTTAATATTGTGACGGGCGCTTTGAATTTTTTATTAAGCGTAACGGATATTGGAAATGGCGGACGGAAAAATGGTTTGGAGATGAGGCAACTGCTTGCAGCACGGAAATGTCGGTGACGATTGAATGAGTGAAATAAAAAAAATAAAAACTCTTTTGTGAATTTGGAAATTAACTAGTACTCATTTTTTTTCTTATTACGTAAGGGTAAGGTTGGTTCCTTTTTGAATAAGGTAAAGCAATGGTATGGGTAAGGTTGGTTCCTTTTTGAATAAGGTAAAGCAATGGTCGTTCACTTAATGCTTTTATTGCCTGTTTCTAAAGAAAACGAAACGAACGAAAAAAAAAACGAATATGATATACATATAATTATTTCCACAATCAAACAACGCCGCAGCTCACACACACCATAAAATCTGCAGGGTATATATGGAGAAGTATAAAAACATTAAACAATGTACGATGCCTCTGCTCAGTCTCGAAAGACAAATGATACCCCCTGCAGGGTGAGTTGCACACGTAATTGTGAGGCAAGGGTTACGCAATCTCTAACCACACCTCTCCTGAATCGGCACCGTTTGAGTCCAGTGGCAAGGAGAAGTCCAGGACGACTGAAAACAATGCCGAGATAAGCGGAGAGCACATACAGTACCCGGAAGTCCAAAATGGTCACCCATTTAGTACTAATCAGGTTCAACGTTGCTTAACTTCGGTGATCCAGCGAGAACTGGTGTGTCAACGTGGTTATGTCGTACATATATAAACAATATTAAACATATTCTTATCACGCGAGCTTCAGATTTATCCCTTGCCTCCACACATTACAATTTCAGCCTTCTCAACCACCCACACATAGGACACACAATGTGTCCCCGCCGACAATATCGCCGACTCCAACAACGTGGATCTGTTCTCTATCGTCTTCTCTTCTTATGGCCGTATCGTAGTCTCTTATGTATTGGCGGCTCTCGGTGGGGTGCGCACTGGTTCACAAGTATAAAATTAAAATAAGGAAAAAAAAAAAAAAAACTCTCAAACTTTACGTTACATTGGTTGGACTCTGGGTGTATGTGTAACACCATCGTGGGAAACTATCTTAACGTCTATATTTTATTATTTCTGTCGAGGTCGTGTTCGTCAGTTAGTTGATCAATTCATTTATGCATCTGCTCCGAGTAACGACCTCTTTCCCACTGTGTCCAGTTCACAACACTCGTCAACTAAACTGCCGTCAACTAAACTGTCGTAAACTGACCTCCTAAAATCCCCTGTCAATCCTAAATATATCTCATGACCAATAACGCACTCCAGCTTTTTTTATGTTCCTTTGTTTTATTCCCCCCCCCTCCCTTTTTTGTCATATTTTCTTTTCTCTTTTTTTTTTTTTTTTTTTGTACTTCCTAACACTTGGGTCAGAGGAGGGCAAGGTCGATAATATCACACGCACGCGCGCGCGCTCACACACACACTTTCTAGAGCTAGAAATACTACAGATCATGTCACTCACAATATGTAATATCAGTCACCTTCAGTCAAATTATCGTACACAAAGAGAAAAATTAATTTTGAAATTGATTAGAAGGATCAGTTGATGCCAAGCAATGATGTCGTACGAGGGAGACTCAAACCTTTTTCATCATGACTTACCTAAAACTGGAGCTAACTGACAATCCAATGTTTCGACTCTGTCCTGTCGCTGGATCAGGCTGATTGGGACGAGAGAGTGAGGTTGGATCTGCGCAAACCAGATTCACTTTAAACAAACTCCCAGCACCTGTCATCCATCATTCCTAGGATGATCAGATAGGTTTTCGTCAGTCCGACTGACAAATTGGTCTTTACCTGAATTCTTTACCGGAATCAAGCGAATCAAAAAAGTATAAATTTATGAGTCATGCGCATTGCCTTTTACGTTACCGGTACTTTTTAGGAATAGGTATCCAAAGATTTAGCAGTCTTGACGTAAGCAGTTTCCACTGCGGGTGGAGAAAGTCAAATCAAGCTACGATACTTCTACACAATATGAACCGAATTAAGTCGACTTTTTCCGAACTTAAGTTATAACTAGTTAAGGCTTCGAATAGGGTTAAGTTAAAGTTACAGTTCGGGTCGTATTACGTAGAAGTGTCGCGTGGTCTCTGGTTTGAGTTCGGCTTTTTTGGGGACAACGATAGCGTATTTGGATAGTGCCAAGAACCACACCGACATTTAGTTTAATTTGAGTATAAAAGTTATATTTTAGTTCTGGAATCAAGTTAAAGGTGCGGCCGGTTTGAGAATTCTGACCAAAACTGATTTTCTTGACTAGGTAGTATAGGTTTTTCTAAGTTTGAACTGACTTATTACTTGTCATATAGCCAGTATATATGGGTATGGGTAAGGTTATTTGCATGAGTAAGGTTTACATATTACTGTCACTTTTTAGAGTTTGAAACGATGTTCAATAGTTTTCATTAGTTGAAAATATTTTGCGTTGACACCTTCCTGTGAAAACATACTTGATGAAATGAAATGACGAGAAAAGTGAATCAAAACAAAGCGAAGAAAGAAAGAAGGTAAGCAATTAGAGCTGTTTCCTTTATAGTGTTCGTTAGAATCTCTCGTGGATTCAGTCACTACAGAATTAGCGAAACAACATTACATATTACACTGAAATACAATAAACATTTTCGTTAAATAACTTCTTTGCAACAAAAGAGAAAAGTCTAATAATACATTCAGTTTGTTCTGTAAAGTCCGTTGATGTTCGCCAGCCTCGGAAGTGTTCGGAGAAACTCGGAATTTGAAATTTTATTAGATACTTATTTTTAAATGGTACCCGTTTATGAAACTAGTAGAAAAATGTCGATATCAAATTACATGGTATCGAATGACGTGCATATAAAATAAAGATTCGTCTTTTTATTATTACTGTTTTACCACAAAATAATGGCTGAATTATATTTTACAGCAAAATCTTTATTTTCTCAGAAATAACAAAAATGGCCGCCCTAACAATATTTCTATATTAAAGAGGCCACATCTGAGGAAGAGCTGTTAAATGTACCCTGTCAAAACAGAAAAAGCATAAAGAATAGCACATGTCATTCATCATTCTTACGATGATCAGGTGGCTTTCGTCATTCCGACGAAACAAGGCCGATAGCCATTAGTTGCGTGTTCTCGTGTAATGAATGAATGCATGAATGTAGGATTGACATGAAATTCTTAAAGATAAACTAAAATGACCGAAAAATGGGCTGAAATGACTTAAGTAAATAAAAAGTTAATGACTTAGAATGACTTTAATGAACTTAAGGATGAATTGAATGACCTTAAGAATGACTTGAATGCTTAAAAAATAACTGGAATCCTTCAAAAACAACTTGAATGATCTGGAGAATGACTTGAATGGCTTTGAGACTGACTGATTGTAAAGTGGGTGATCATTTTACATTAAATTAATACAGAAAAGTGATCCCCCACTTTATATCACAATAAATACAGCATGTAGTAAGAACAGATACTACACTTTGATCTTGGCTAAAAGGCCAAGAAAAGGGTATTTATTTGCTCCTCCACCGAGCAAATTAGGCACAAGGCCGATTTTTAATGTGAGGAGTGAAGGGGAAATGGGGACCAACTCCCCGGGGAGTAGGGGAGCTGGATAGTGACAATTGGTATGAAGGGTTGCCCCAACATTGAACAAGGTTTTATATGTGGGGTTGCCCCCACATATGGTCTTTGCTTGCAGTATCTGCCGGAACAGATCCTACACTTTGAGATATTAAATCCTTTATTCATGTTACAAAATACAGTGAAAATCAGCAATGAACAAAAAACTTAGACACATGGCCAACTCAAAAGGGGGGATTGTGGGAGTCGTTGGTCATCCTTGTCACTCCAGAACTAACAAAATCAAAAGTTTCTCCCAGCTAGTATCTTCTTTCACCATAATACCGCATTCACCCTTTTATACTGGGGGACGTCCTACTTAACTCCCAATTTTTAAAACATTTTTTATTGACGTATAAAAACAGAAAAGATAACAATAAAAATGGTACAATAATTCATTTGTGTCGAGGGCGGTGGGGGGGAAGAAAAAACAAATGGTGATTAGTAGGACCCTCACAACCCCGTCTAGTTGATTAACTGCTCGTTCCACTAGGTTTGTAAAAGGAACCTTGCTTCTGCGGCCAGTCTCTAAGTGGGGATGCCCTCTAGATGCGGGTGAATGGAGAAAAGAAAATTTTGTGGGTAAGGGATGGGGGTTAGTTTGTATTTCTTTCTGAAATTTAGAGGAAGATGTGAAAACAAAAATTGCAAATAGGAGGGGGTGGGGATATTGGAGGCTTCCTAATCGGGGAAGGATGGAACATACACTCAGCTAGCTGAGAGGCTACTTGTTTAATTTTACTTTACAGAACTGTGCGTTCCACACCTAGGCGGGGAACACATATTCAAATTTGGCTCCTCTTCGTACACACAGACTTGCTACATGTATCCATCTTCTGTCAAATGCCCCGCGATGCAGCCTTCTTCTATCACATCTGATCTTCACCTGTAGTTGGTGTTTAAAGAAAGCGATCAGATCCTGATTAGAAAAAGACAACACCCCCCGGCAACCTTGCAGACGCGACGTCCAAATCACCATTCTCGCCATAACCAGGATTGTAACGTAGACTATTTGTCTTTCCCGGTCCCATGGAGGTCTCACGTTGTCCACGACATTAGAAAAGCTTAAAAAGTTAAGAAAAGCATCTATTAACAACAGACCTTTGATCTTAACCAAAAAGGCCAAGCACAAAAGTGTTATGGACAGATCGACAGACCGACGGAGTGACTTATAGAGTCGCTTGCAGGCGACTAAAAACTGGTCTTTAACTGAATTTATTATTACAGGGTGGAACGATAAAATTGTCGCTCTAGTAAAGACGACATGATTCCATTTCCGTTTGATGAAAACTGGTTTTCTTTTTTTGTTGCAGACCATCTACGAATAGGCCGGTTGTGTATAAATCCCAATAATTATAGGAGCCTTCTATCATGTCTGAAAGTGACACAATATCAACGAACGAGATCAGAGATGCGCCACTGTTTTTTTTTTTTTTGCATAGTAGTCACCACTTACCAAGGCCCGGAAGCCACTCGGCGATAAGGGTTATTGCGAGTACAGTAATCAATGGGATAGTATCGTAGTAATCGTTAGTATTGAAGATTTGATAAAGTGTCTTACTTAAGGGGGCGGTTCATCAAAAATTTGTTTATGCTGCACTTGAAGACATCCAAGTTGTAGTCAGGTGGGAAAAAGGCAAACGGAAGAGAGTTCCACAGGCATACAACTGTACAACTCATGCTCGCTACCGATCCAAGTTATGACGACAGGACCATTGCCAGCACCCTCAAAATGCAAATCCAGACGGTTCAACACTTGAGGGCACAGCTCAACAAAGTTTCCGGCCACGGTTATGGTTTTTGGTCCACATCGTACCCCCTCACATCTTCAAAGTCGGTTTAAAAGTCAACACCAAAGTGTACCTGGATGTACTGAAGAGCACAATCAGGTGATCGTTGACAGACTCTGGGCGTGGTAGCAGGACTCAGCACCGGCCTACAGTCCAAAGAGACCCAGGCTTGGCTTCAAAATAATACTACGGCTTTGTACCCTACTCTCACTGGTCCACCTCCTCCCCCGACCTGAACCCGCTGGACTACTTTGTTTGGTCATACGTCGAGAACATAACCAACATGACTTCTCACAACACCTGACCGCCGCCATCCACCGAGTATT
>NC_136517.1:55856216-56076216 GCF_053919585.1 Euprymna scolopes
CTCCCAATTGGGGGGGGGGAGAAGGCTAAGACTCCTGAAAGACTGAATAAGGCTGGGCAACTATGCTTGTATTAACTGTTAAGCATTATGGCGTACCCTAGCAGTGGCAGATAACCTTGCTGAAACAGACATACTTTTTATTGTTGGGAAAAAAGTGACAATTTGATGGCGTTTTGAAATCACCACGAATATGATTTCAGTTCTGAGGCTAGGCAAGAGATCAAGGATTAACCTCCATGGCCGTGAGAACTAAAGGTTGCGAGCATTCGCAGAATTACTAACACACACGCATTGAATTGGGAATTCCCCGGAATGACGTACTGATTGGTGATTGGGTCTAGGGAATAACCTACCCTACCTATCACCCGGCTATATAAGCGAATGTCCGCGCCAAAATCAGAGAGTTTAAGCTAGATCTCGAGAGAATTTAACACTAATCAAAGAGTCACTGTCACCCCCCCCTTTCCCTCAGTCACCACCGTAAAACACGGAGAGTAAGATTCAATAGTGTGCTTTTGTAAGAAATCAACATTGGACATTTGTATATAAGTTATATTATATTCTGTAAATTTGAGTTGAATGAACTCATAGAATAGAGACATCTGAGTTTTTCTTTCTTTTGTGTACATGAAAATCTCTTCACTTTAAGCATGATACCGCATATCAACCCGAAGGTAAACTCAACACTGAAACCGACCAACCAGATCCCACTGCGCCAAGAGAACTCACAGAGAATTCCTTGTGAAAAACAATCACGACGCATATGTGAGGATTCATACCTGTTACCAGCGACCCTAAAAGGTCACATTTGGTGACCTGGAACAAGAGCCCATTCACAAGAATATTAGTTTTTTTAAAGTCCGAGTCTGTTTTTAGAAACAATCGTCAACATCTCGTTTTAAGCAGTATCCGTTCCTCCATTACACTCCATTAGTTTCCTCAGTCATAGTTCTTTACTGGTGGCATTTTCGTGTGCATGACCACAAGACGAATAATCCTTTTGTAATTTTCCCCTCATTGTGGAAAGGTAGTATAAAATCCATATTTCAGAGTCAAAGTCCGGACATATACTTGAGAGTCAAAACAATGAAAAGAATATTCTGTTGTCACAGCATTAGTAATCAGCTACAACAGTTACAAAACTTCAGAATTCAAAGCTGGTGACGTTTCCACTGTATCAACGTGACACGCATATGAACTGATTAAAAATTAAAAATAAACTAAGATGAATGTACAAAATGTATAACGATTTTTTTAATTTTGATTCATTTTTGACCCCTTAAAAATTATTTTAACCCAGCTAAAGACCCATAAAAGAACGATCCGTAAAAAATTCAATCATTTGATGCCCCTTGTGCTGCTCTGCGACTTTTAGTTTCAGAGAATATAGAGTTTGAAAATATGGAGACAGACAGACAGGCATGTAGCCTTTTATATATTAGATAAGACTATATTTTATTGAGACTACAAAAGTGATTTTAACAATAACATCAGCACTTGCTCAGTTAATTTAATCAAACCAGAAATAGGAACGATTAGTAAACGATCTTATTGCAGAAATAACTAACAGATAAAAGAGTTAAAAGTGGAGCTCAGGTTTACTTTAAACAGTCATCATAACTCACTTTCCTCATTTTGTCCCTTAGTCCTCATATTCCATGAGCAATGTTTCTAACAAAGGAGGAAGAATTGATGTTTTCTCATTCAGCATCTATCTATACAACACTTATCATTGGCTAGTTTTGACCTTGAAGTGATATTATTTTTTTAGCTCCTTACACAAAGTGGTTTCATGCCTTGTCTGGAGTGATTTCCATTAAAAAAAAAAAAAACTGGTAACACTTGTTTATTAATGGAAGATTTTTTTTTAACTTACTCCATCCAATCCTAATTCTTCCAATCACTATCACCTACTCCACCCTGTGCTCCAATATAGATGTTTTTGTTTTATTCATTTTTTTTTTTTCAATTAACTTTTCTAAGACTTTATTTTTTCATCTCTTAAAATAAAAGAAGAATGGAAACATCCAGAATAATTGTATCGATTTATTTATTTCATTGGAGATTTCCATTGAATTTTCAATCACCTGTTAAATTAAAATTTGGATCTTTACATCGATCATTTTAAAATGGGAGGTGACAGTGGTTAACAACACAGACTGACGACCTAAGTGTCCCAAGTTCGAATCCAGTTCATTCCACAAAAATTACTTTCACTTAGGATGTTGGCAATCTTCACATGGTCCCTCCCGTAAGTACCTGATGTCTTTCTAAAAAGAACTCTTATTAGAGAAATATCAGGGAAACCAATGCT
This sequence comes from Euprymna scolopes, assembly GCF_053919585.1. Classification (NCBI taxonomy): domain Eukaryota; kingdom Metazoa; phylum Mollusca; class Cephalopoda; order Sepiida; family Sepiolidae; genus Euprymna; species Euprymna scolopes. The sequence goes on from NC_136517.1 coordinate 55,858,531, forward strand.
AACAATAGAATATTCAGATTCATACAACATGATGATTTTAAAAAATCTCATAATATTCATCTTTCAATTGAGAATCTATTCATCTCATTAGAAAATCAAATCTTTCTATGAGCATCTAGCATCTGAACAGTGACTGTCACGCCCGCCATTTTGGAAAAAATATATAAAGAAACAAAGGGAAATAACTCAACAATAATTCATACTAGATTTACGCTGTAATGCCTAAAAATTCCTATTAATTGGTTAAAAATTATTTTCTTTATAAAATTAAAACTACTTGATCAATGTACATTACTTTTGAAATATCATTTTTTGTCACCAATACATATACCTTTTTATTTATATGGAGTAACCACTTCACTCAAGGATAAAGGTTAATAAGTGTACAGTAGTCACCGAGACAACAATGTATTAATAGTTAGTGGTAGAAATGGATTATTTAGGGAAGGGAGCTCACCAAGAATTGGTTTACATTGGACTTAAGGACGACCATATTGTAATCAGGTGGAAAGCGAACAGTTCTACAGGCAGTTCTAGGAAAGAAACTTTGTTCATGGAGTTTGCATTTAGATTTAGGAACAGATAAAGTGAGAGAAACTTGATCGTTGCAGCTAGATAAGTGTTTTTTGTGAAAGTTTGGTAGGAAATGGGGCCATAGATTGAAGCTCAGGCGAGCACTCACCATGAAAATAATGACAGAGCAGAGGCATGCTTGCAACATCTCTTCTGTGGGAAAGAGGTTGCAGAGAAGAAAAAAGGGCATAACCTATGTTTCGAAGCCGGTTTTGACCTTTGTCAGTACAGGATAGGGTCTCCGAGCAGCCCTCACCCAGATATGAAACAGTACTCTATTTTATGACATATCTGGTTCTTATACAGGTAGAAGATTGCATCGGAAGCAAGATACTTTCTTGAGCAGTAAAATGATGCAACCATTTTTCCAGCGATCTTTGCAACAGATTTGACGAAACTCTTCTATTTCAGGTTAGGAGCAAAGGTCAGACCCAGAAGTTTGTCAAAACAGGAAGCCTCTTTTAGATGAGAGTCATTCATATCAATAGGCGCCAAATGGGAATCAGAGCATTGGTAATGAAAAGATACAGAAATTTTTTTTTTTTTTCTTTTTTAAATAACCAAATTTTCTTTAGAATTCTGATGAAAACAATCCATATGTTAGATAAAATAAAATAAAAATCTCATCATAAGATTTAGCGAACATATGTGAATCGAAATAAAAACTGTTGAAAATATTAATTGCATTCTTTTATTTAAAACGAACATAAAAATTAACAAAAAATTTTATTAAGAGAATAATTTCCGTAATAGAATATATTTATCGTGTGATTGTGCATGAATTTCTTTTAAATTATTTATATACATTGTACACTGCTGCATATAGTTTATCATATATATATATATATATATATATATATATATATATATATATATATTCTTGTATGATATATGGCATTAGGACATTCATCTTGATGAAATAGCAACAATGCAAAGTCTGAAAAGAGGGAATTGGTCCGATGTGGTGGCATTACTTTTTACTGAAGAATTTCCAGTAGACAACTCCTACCAAAGCGCCAACCTCCACCAAAATGATCACAATTAAAATCATCTTATCTGTCATTACCCTGGAAAGATAAAAAATAAGATGAAAAAAAAAAAATATGGCACTTGTGCAGAATAATGGGATTTAAAACAAACACATTTCAGATAAAAACATTATTACGTACTTATGTGTCATTTCGGAATTATTATAAATTACAAAATTTCAAAAATGATCCAGTAGAAAAGTAATTACAAATAAAAATAAAATTTATCCAAATATACTATGCTTTAATGTGGAACAGTTCTTTGCAATCAATTTTGTATGACAAACTAATTTATCTCCCTTGTTTTCGTTTAAAATTTGTGATTTTAAAAGAGAAAATGTCGAACCAGTAGTATGATTTTTTTGTAAAAGCTAGATGTAGAACCATTTTCGTAATTTATACTTTTGACACATTGATACAATACAGAACTATGTAATTTTTTTTCTTTACCTGAAATGCGTTTGTTTGAAATCCCACTATTCTGCAGACACACTAAACCAAAAGTTAAAGCAAATCAAAGATTAACAAAACAAAAGCTTTCCCCCAATCAGGCAAAAAAAAAAAAAAAGACATTTTCTTACTGTTTTTGTATCTGTTCCAATATTATACACTATCTTTTCTATCCTCTGAGAAACCCTTCTAGACTTTTGCAGTTTTTATTTTTGTCCCACTCCAAAGTGCCTCCTTTTGGGAGGGAGCTGAATATTCCCCCACATTAAAAACAGACCCTGCGTTTAACTCTGTTCTTGTGGGGAGCTAAGTAAATACAGACCTTCTGACTGAAACCATCTATAATATAAATCTCACCTGTTTAAATGTATGTATGCATGTAAAACTTTCAACAGAAGCGACAGATTTTCATGAGATCGGTATCATTTTGAAGCTCGACCCTTCGGATGATAAATATTGAAAAATTGGCCAAAAATGTTAAGGGGGTCGCTTTTTTTTTTTTCGCTGATATTTTCAAAAGTTATCCCCTCTTTTCGATTGTCTAGCCTTAATTTAAACCTACGTCACTTCCAGTTTAGCGATGGACGCGACAGCAAACAGGTCACATTTTTTTTTTCATGTGCTTTTCCTCCTCCGTGGTACGGGTTCGAGCCTGCCTGCCTACTACCATTTTTATATATTTATTTTTTTTTTGCTCAACACACACCACCTCCAAACACTCGGGCAACGCCACACACCCAGGTTAGTTTATAATGAATTTCAACTTTTGATTAATAATTTGATTTTTGGTTAAATCAATCCGTGTTTACTATTCTCAAAAGCAAAATCAAATATATCCACAACGCAAAATTATAACGAAATCCAGTCGGGTTCGATAATACAATAACAATATAAAAAAAAAGGCTGGGTTTTTACAATATCTCTGACATCATAAGGAAAATTGCTTATCAAGGCCAAGAGGCCACTCAAGGATATGGGTTAATGAGTGTCCAGTGAAACATCATAATGGTCAGTGATGGTGGAAATTAAGTACAAATTAATTATTTAAGAAAACGGCCCAATGAGAACTTGTTTACGTTGGAGCTGAAAATGATCATGTTATAGTCATCTGGGAAGCAGCTCCATGGTATTGTGTTCTATATGCGAACAGTTCTAGGAAAGAAGTTTTGTTCATGGAATTTTCATTTAGTTTTAGATATAGATAGAGAGTAAGGATATATACTGACAGTGGTTGTAGCTAGGCGAGTGTTTGCTGTGACTGTTTTACAAGGGAAACTATAGAATGAAGCTTTGTTAATATTTTTTCCACTTTCCTTTCCACCATGTGTTCCTAATTTATTCCATTACATGTTTTGAATTTATTTCTCCACACGTCTTAATTTATTTTTATTCTGCCACCTTGCCTTTTACTTCCGCCTTAATACTACTACGACACACAGTATGTATTTGTAACAAAGCGCATATGGGTGCGTGTGAGAAAATCAGCAGCAGCAAAGAATAGCTGGCCAGCAAAAATATTAGCAGCAGCAACTGTTAAAGCATGTATGTAAATTAGCAAGTCTGCACAAACTTGCCTCACAACAAAAGGAGAGAAAAATACACCATGTGGTCGAAGAAAGAAACAAGTTGTGTGCCAGGGAAGATGGATGTGGTGGCGAGAAGAAAGACTTAAAAAACATGTGTGTATATGAAAAGACTTTTGCAATAAAATGAAATGCGTTGTTTTGGAAGAACCATGAATAAATGCATTTTATTTGCACTTTATAAAAAAAGGTGCAAAGTCAGATTTTTATATTTTTTCCTTTGTTTGCTTGTTCCTGCAACAGTACCCACGTTACATAATGTCTTCCTCTTCTTACCACTATTTCTCGACTCCCCACCCCCCTTGAATTTTTTTCTTCATTACATTGTATAAAAATGTAGAGTTTTGTTAAATAAAGCCAAATCATGAACCAAATATGGTCAACCCATCTTGATCCAGCTTTAATGACGTGTTGGTGTCCTTATTTATACTAGCATGTTTGATTATCCACATTTCCATAAACTAATTTGCTTCTTATGCAGAATTCCCCCAAAATTAAAAATATCTGTATGATGTACTTACCAGTGGCAAAACAAAAATATCATATTCCAAAAATTAAGTAAATTGATTAAGTAGTTTGATTTTTAGAAAATCATTTTAAGCAATTAATGGGAATTCATGGGCATTACAACATAAATATAAAGTTTGAATTATTGTCTTCCTGTTTTATCATTAGATGGTTTTCAAAATGGCAACCACTCTTCGGTTACTAATAAAAATTTAACTTTCTTATTTAAGAGTAAAACAACTTGATCAATTTATGTGATTTTTAGAAGGTGATATTTTAGTTTTGTCATGGGTACATAGATCATACATATTTTTCTGTACTTTTGTTTTTTAATGTAGGGGATATTCTGGAAAAGAACCACTAATTTTACATGCATATATTCTATCCTAAAATGAAGATAAATACATTATCAAGATATATTATTTTTTTATTCTAACAAATGTTTATAAAATATTTTGGTCAATCTTTGTTCTTACTACACATGAGATGAATGAAGGTGTAATTCAGATGTTAAGACTTGGATTGTTATCATTATTACCGGTTTTCATAAACGACTTTCCTGGTGCAACTGTGTCCAAGATGTGTACATCTGTTAATAACACTACGCTATTCTTAAAATGTGGGAAAAACAAACACACACATACACAAGGCAATGGTTGAATACATAGAAAATTCCCTCAACTCTTGTGGAATAGGTGTTACATGATAAGGGCTGTCCCCTTTTCATGTAAGTATAAAAATAGAGAGATTTAGTTAAAATGAAAATGAAATAGAATAGACGAAATTCGAACCTCGTAATTTAGGTTTAGAAATAGATTACGAGAGAGAATTAGCAAATGGAATGTAAAAAAACAAACCATTGTTAAGCTTAGAGATAAAATAGTTTTAAGAAAAGAATGTGCATTGTCAATTCTGTTATGAAATTCAATTGAAGGAATGCAACTATAGGATAATTTAATAAACATGTTTTTAACATATTGGAAATATAGATTACTAGGAATATAGGTTAAAATTCCTTTTGTAAACAAAGGAAAAAGTATTGGACACGCATTTCCAGAACACGTGAAAGAAGACACATGTTTTAACATGTGTATGACATCATGGAAAATGGGAAGTTCTCGATATAGAGAAACTTTAGAGTTAAGCAGGGAGAAACTGAGGGAGAGTCTGAGAGAGAGTCTGAGGACGACAGACGACAGTCTGGACATGGGAGTCGAACGTCCAGAAGTGAGACGGTCACCTTTGAAACATAGAATGTGAAGCTTTGAATCTTGACTCAGAAAACCACAACCGGTCGGAAAAGAAATAAACCCATCATGTGTTTTTATAAGCGTCGTCTTTGTGTTGTAATTCTACCAAAATGTAAAGTGAAAATTATCATTATATGTCTTGTATATCATGTGTTTTAAAATGTCTTTACATACACAATGTGAACACTAAGACTGTCTCAACACTACCTCCTCACTAACACTTCTAAGTATGAACATTTTATATATATAAATCTCTTCATAGCACGAACACAGAACTCTTAATCTCTCTTAATAAGACTCTCTAAGAACCTCTTTTAATAAGAAAATATAACATAGGGACAAAAAAATGGTTTGTAACAATTAATGCTACTAAGACAAAGCTACTTTCCTTCAACCATCTAGATGACATTTGATGCTCCTAACCCCTATGCTTTCATATTTTCTTTTAACAATTATAAGAAATCTTCTCAATCACCTTCACAGGTAACATGAATTGGAACAAATACTTAAAATACATTGCCAAGGCTGCTGCAAAGAAGATGTGTTCTCTACTGTGCTAGAAAAATTCTCTCATCTACCTGTATGCTATATCTCAGCTGGTGCACCAACCCCTAACCTCTTCTTTTCAGATAGGATCAAGGAAAGAGTCTATCAGGCATATGTGCACAGTAGGTATTTATTTGCTTCCCCACGTAAGCAAAATGTGACACAAGGTCGGCTTTATGTGAGGTGAAGGGGGAGGGAGGGGAAGGGGATGGTACATATAGGGTTGCCCCTACATGTACCAATAACCAATTGCCACAAGGGCAATGGTCACAAAGTGCAACATCTGCCGGAACAGATACTACACTATACTATACTATGTGCACAGTATGATGATTGTTTAGTTCTTTCCCACTGCAAAAACTTAGACACCAGGGTCAGAAAGTGGGACTGAGAACTCAGCGCCCCCAGAGGAGGGGCACTCTGACCTGTAAAAATGGCTGGGTAGGGAAACCCCATCGAAATTCTCTGGTGAGGGTGCCTCAGGCAATTATCAATACACTAACTCCTTTTCAAAGGCAAGGCCTAGGAGAGTGGACCTCCTAGAACTGCACAGAACTAAACCTCTAACACAAAATCAACAGGAACCAGATCATTACAGAAATGGTCTAATCTCTTGATTTTGGGGGCTGGAGATAAAAATCCCTATGATGATGTATGAAATTAAAATATCCCTGTCGAGAGTTGTGGACATGCGTTACATGCTAAATTCCATGCAGATTCCAACAGAAAAGTTCTTGAATTTAACAAAATACATCTGAAGAAGGTCGGAAGTAACACTAACCGAAACATTGTGAAAATAACACTCAACATGAGAACAGTAGTCCGAAAAATACAAATACAAAAAAAAAAAAAAATGTGTTTTTATGCTACATCCGCCTATTTTTATTGTTTACTTACCGTCGAGCCATCGTTCGCATAATCCTTCGACTTTTACTAAGATTTGCATCCGTGTCGATCAGCTAAAAAGAAATAGTAATGTTTTAGCATAAAATTCTTTATCCATGTTTTTTTTCCTTTCAATATATTTGCAAAATTATTAAACTAGAAAAGAATAAATCAAATATTTTGTTCTGCGTCAACACAATGTGAATTATTTGATTGGTTTTTGTTTTGTTTTATAGCATATCAACCTTTTTCAGGTTATTTAATGCCAAGTTATTTTGGTAAGTTTTTATGCTTCAAGTTCTTTATATTTTCAAATATTTATTTATGGTACTTGGTTTAGTTTGGTTGTTTTGTAGAGGAAAATTGTTTGTGGCTTTGCAGAAAATTTCTAAATAAACATTTATTTGAAAATAAAATTACATGCGATACATTTATAAAAGTAAATAAAAATATTTATTTGAAAAAACAGTTTACGGATATTCTTATTATATTTAAAGTCAATACTAAAAAGAAACAAATAATAACTGAGAATTTTTTTCATCAAGAATGCGAAATTGCTGTAACCATCTACTTCTGGTACTTAGTGATGATTACAATGAGTGAATATGCCGTATATATGTATGTGTGGGTACTAGGACTTTTTCATAGTAAACATGAAACTTTTTCATCCTAAATGCTATGCAATTATACACAATGTAGAAAAACTTGCACAATTAGAACTGAGCGTAATAGTTAAATGAAACCAATCATCCAATAAGAAACCATTAATAAATGAATAAATTAATTAATGAAAGTTCAGTTTTCAAATGGATATGCAAATTATTTAACCTTTAACAAATCACTCATATATTCCTGGCAGTATATCAAGTTCATTTTAATCTTTAAATGGAAAAAGTGGGATTTTAATATCACTGTCAGTGTGAAAAATAACTCAACAATGTGCATAGACAGTATATCAGGGTTTGTGTGCATTTTTTGTATGTCTGGCAAAAAAACTTAAAAATGACAAAACAAATACACACAAACTATTTTCTTGATTGGTATTGTCCTAGATAAATAAGATCTCAAATTTAGAAAAAAAAATATTCATATAAATTGGCACAGATTTAGTAAGGGGGGGGGTCTGTTTTTCAGCCAAATTATGTCATAACTAAAGGGAAATAATTCTGATTTTTTTTTAAATCAAGAAAATAATTCCCTTATGCCGGTTCATTCCTTGAGGAATCTATAAAAATAAGGTGTGTGTGCATGTGTGTGTGTGTGTGTGTGTGTGTGGCCCCAAGAGAAGAAGAGATAGGTAAATTTAATAGAAATATGTTACACTTTTATGCTAGTTTATAATAATGGAGAATTTTTTCTTTTGTTTTTTTTTTGTACTCAACCAATTTGCTCAGACTTCTCAGCCATAGTTTTTAACTTATTCATTTTGAAATAATTGTCTGCCTATTTTGTTAGGATATGCATGAAAAATAATGCCGAATCCAGTAATTTTGGTGAAAGTTCTTAATATCTACAAATAGTCAATAGATTCTATTTTGTATACAAATTTTTGGTGGATTAATTTGTTTAGTAGGCATAAACTTTGTAAATAGTCTAAATATTCTATTTAAGTCAAAGATGCTACCAGTCAGGGTTGGACCTGGTAGTAATGATTAGGGCTATGACAACAGCATATTTTTTTCATTGTTTTGACTCTTGAGTGTGTATCCCTTGATATCTTATATGCTTTTAAATAGAGTGATGTGGTTTTCAGTTAATTAACTGTGTCTGTGTCGGATATATACTCGAGGGTCAAAACAATGAAAAGAATATGCTGTTGTCATAGCCCTAGTAATGATTGTGCAACCACTTGCTCCCTCATTCAACATCAATCACCAACCCCAATACTATTTCCATAGTCTTCTTCTCTTTCATCTTCTCTTCTGACTATGTCCTTCCAAGTGGAGCACACACTGGCTCACAAGTATAGAAAAAAATAAACAAACTCAAACCACAGAAAACACAAACTGGCACATTCTGTAGTATCAGTTGTGCTCTGAATGTGTGTGTGACACCATCGACCCTCTTAGTGTTAACGCCCGCATCTTAGTTGTCTTTCGATGCTTCATAGTTGTCAGTTGATGTCAGCTCATCTATTCCAAGCCACAACTTTCCATTAACTGTCCTCAACTCAAAATTATCCTCAACTGTCGCAAACTCACAAAAGTTCATAAACGATCTATAATCGTTTTAAACAATACCCCCCCCCATGATAAGAATGGCTTTCTAAAATTTTATGAAAGTTTGAATTATTTGGAATATCTCCTTTGTCCTCCAAGCTATTTGCAAAATGGTGTTGAGAGATTGTTGACATCATGGACAAAGTGAGGAGGGTAGAGCGGTAGCTCTAGATATATCTAAGGCTTTTGACAGGGTATGGCATGAGGGTCTTCAAGAAAATAAGATCATACGGCATAATTAGATCCTTCTTAGATAAGAGAAAAATCCAGGTTGTCCTTGATGGTCATACATCTAAACAATATGATATAAATGCGGGAGTGCGTCAGGGGTCTATCCTTGGACTTCTGTTATTCCTAATATTCATAAATGACCTCCCTGACAAAACTGTCCGTGAGATAGGTATGTATGCTGACAACACCACGCTCTATAACAAACACAACAGGAAAACAAATGAACACATATCTAAAGAAATGGCAGAAACACTAAAGGAAGACCTCCGATCCGTAGTGGAATGGGGACAAAAATGGATGGTCACATTCAATGCTGCCAAGACTAAACTTGTTTCCTTCAATAATTACAAAAAACCTTCCCTACCCAATAACTCTTTATCTGAAAGTACATCTTTTAAACTCCTTGGCCTAACGTTCACAGGAAACATGAGTTGGAACAATTACATTGTGAACATTGCCAGGACCGCTGCGAAGAAGGTGGGTTCTCTCTACCGTGCTAGAAAGCTATTAACTCCTGAAAGTATCCCATACCTCTATAAGGCCACCATTCGCCCATGTATGGAGTATTGTTGTCATATTTGGGCTGGTGCATCTGCCACTAGTCTCTCGTTCCTAGACAAGGTTCAAAAGAGAGTCGCTAATCTGATAGGTCCTGAACTGTCAGCTAAACTTCAGCCTCTGCCACATCGACGAAATGTTGCATCCCTCTGCCTGTTCTACAAGTACTTTAACAGGAATGCTCTGACGAAATGCAAGCACTTGTGCCCCCTCGACGTAAATACCCCCGACAAACCCGACAAGCAGCTAAATCCCACCCCTTCACAGATCCCTAGATGCAAGAGAGCCTTCTACTCCAGTAGTTTCTTCTCCAGAACAGCTAGACTTTGGAATTCCCTTCCAGATCCCTGCTTCCCCGACTGTACTGACATGCAGAAGTTCAAGTGCAACGTGAACCGACATCTTGCTGTCCAGCTCCCTACAACAAAGTGGCAATGTGCCTTGTTTGGAGTGGGTATTTATTTGCTTCCCCACTGAGCAAATTAGGCACAAGGCCGTTTTTTATTGTGGAGATAGAGGGAGCGGGGAGGGAAAAGGGGGACCAGCTCCCGAGAGGTGGGAAATGGGAGCTGGATAATAACTGTTGGTATGAAGGGTTGCCCCTACATTGACCAAGGTCAGATACGTGGGGTTACCTCCATATATGGTCTTTGCTAGTCATAGCTTGCAGCATCCGTAGGAACAGATACTACACTTTGATCTTGTCACCCCGTGCCGCCGAAGCGGGGTTTGGGGCAGTTGCCTTGTTTGGAGTGAAAATTAAAAAAAATTATTAAAAAAAAAAATTATTAAAAAAAAAAAAAAAAATTTTTTTTTTTAATAAAACTACCTGCTCAATTTACATGATTTTTAGCATCCAATACTTTCTTTCAGTCACTGGTTGATTTTTCTTTATTTTTATTTTGTTAGGGGGAGAATTATGAACTCACACTGGGGTTATTATTGTGAACAATGCAATAGTTAGTTATACGTTCGGTAACTGGATTATAATGCATATGAGGAGGAGGAATAGCTTAGTTCTATTCTCACTATTGTCACACCCCTCGAGACTAGCATCGACATGCAACAAAGTTCATTGTATAATAAGGAATGGAGTACTTTCTCTACAATAAAAGTAAGCCCCCCCCCTCATTTTTTTGTGTGATTTGGAAGACATCTTTTTGAAAAAATTTTTTTTAATTTTTTTTTTTTACAAAGGAGTCGCCACTTATCAAGACCCAGAAGTCGCTCGAGGATAAGGGTTAATAAGTGTACAGTAGTCAATGAGACAATGTCATAATTATTAGTAGTGGAAGAAGATTGGTCTTTCAGCCAACTCGCCAGCAGTGAAGTTTTCTGAATACTTACTCTTCCCTTGGTTCTGTCAAGGACATCTCTCTGTCGACTGAGATCCTCAATAATGTCTGTACCAATTGCATCTGTCTCGGAAGCAACCTGTTGTGATCTGGCTATACTTTCAGATGTCCGGGTTAAAGACTGCATTCCTGACATCAATTTCTGTCGATTTGAGGCCTCTATTCTCTAAGAGTGATTTGAAAGAACAAAAGATATATAATTTTAAAATTCTTGTGAAAATTGTTTAAAAACAATAAAATAAAAATGAATGACAAAAAGAAAGAATAAAATAAAGCACTAATATTATTTTGATTATTCGGACTACTATTCTCATCTTGAGTGTTATTTTTATGTTTTAGCCGATGTAATCTTCAACCATTTTCAAGGTATATCTTGTTGAACTCCAGAATCTTTCTCTAAAATTTGGGAAGCTGCATGAAATTTTGAACTGAATTCTTTATTTTATGTGGTTGCATGTTCTTGTTCCGTCAGCCATGACCGGGTAGAAGTCTTGAGTAATTTGCAATATTTTTTAAATTAATTTAGTACACTGCTGTAAATCATCTTTTATTTGTGTGTGTTTTTTGGGATAACAATCCACATTTAACCTTGAAAGAAAATTGTAAATTGAAAAGTTAAAATCATTGCATCATAAAATTAAAACTAGGTATAAAAATATTTTTTGCAGCTTACATTACAGTGAATCTGTTGAAGAAAAGAATTATTTTTAGTTTCTTGATTTGCGAGCATATTTTCAACAATAAAATGAGCATAATATAATTCATTAAAGTTTTATTAAAAAAAAAAAAAAATGCTAGTATATTTATTTATTCACTTTTGTTTTTAAACTAAATTTAAAATTTAATTTTTAAAAAGATTACAAAATTGAGATATAACCAAGACATAAGAGAAAAAGGAAAAGAAATATTCACTATATAATATAGGCCAATGTGTGTGTGTGTGTGTGTGTGTGTGTGTGTGTGTGTGTGTGTGTGTGTGTGTGTGAGTATATTTAGGCAGCATGTTCTTGTTGAAGCAAATGTTATTAAAAAGCACAGAATTTTTTATTCTTTTTCCGAATTTTTCTTTGTATATTTTTATCAAAGTTGTATATATTGGAGCCATGAACGATGAAAATGTTCCAGTCGAAAGCACTCACTATGCAAAAACAGACATATGGACTTAATGTATACAACTTTGATAAAAATATTTTTTTTAAAATTTGGAAATTGGAAAAGGTAAAAATAAATAAATAAATAAATAAATAAAATAATCAAAAAAAATTCTATGCTTTTTGAGATATATATATATATATATATATATATATATATATATATGGAAAAAAATGTTTATTCAATTATATTTCACACTTTATTTAAGCAATCCTTTAATTTATGAAGCTCAATGTAACTACAGAGCATATACTATAAAGTCTATATTCTAAATTCCAAGATGTTGCCCATCTTACCATTTATTTATTTTTTTTAGCATATTAAAGTGTTCAATATGTATATACAGGGTGACTAAAAAAAAAAAAAAAAAAAGCTAAATGGAGGCCATCTAGAACATATGCTGTAGAACGGGAAAAAAAGGCCAAAGACCCTAGTGTTTTGATGTGATGTTTTGAATGTAATAAACTAGTTATGACCAAAGTTTCATTTCATTCAGACAAAACACTAAGAAACGAGGTCTAATTAGAGTTGGGGCCCCTTTTTTGGGGTCACCTTATACACACAGAGTCTATTTAACATTAAGAGTTCACTAATACATTCTACTATTTAACAAGAAAACTTGTGGTCGTCTGTTGTCAGCATTTGCCATTACCAATTGACAATGAGAAAAAGAAAAAAATGTCTTATTCACTGAAGATGGTCGGGTATTAACGGAGATATTTAATTTATGTCTCATCTATTGAAAAAAAAAAATCTTTTGGCACCAAAATTAGTTTTAAACATATTTTCAACACTTTGGTGTATTTAAAATGTAAACATATTGATGTAATAAAAGTGTTGAAAAAAAAAAAAAAAAAAAAAAATTTCAAGTGTTTAGGAGAGAGGAGAATGCAAATAGCAAGTCAGACATTCCCTCAGATGTATATTGTCTAAAACGAATTAAAAAAAAAATTTATTTCCATAATATTTTTTCTTTTCCTTACAATACTAATTAATACAATTTTTCTTTTTCAACTTTCCAGTTTGAGACTTCTAATTTATTACTTTTTCTTTGTCTTCACTGATGAAAACTATTTTATAAGAATAGAAATATTATTGTGAACATTGGCAAACTTCCTTCTCTCCCTCCCCTCTGTCATTTTTGACAGTGTGTATTTAATGCTAGTGTTAGCTGGGAGCTATTACATTCAAATTTAATTTAAAAAATTAAAAAATTCAATTAAAAAAATAAAATAAAAAATAAAAAAAGGCACTTCTTCATGAAGTGAAATTCGAAAATCGGAATATTGAATTTCAATTAAACCAGTGGTATCTACATGCCATGTAGCAATAATAAATATATCCTAAATTTTCGAAAAACGATAAAGTAAAAAATTAATTATCGATTAAAAAAGTTTTCAAAAATTAGGTTTCACAAAAAAATAAACCAGAGAGTTCAAATCCTAACAAGGGAGGCAATTATTTTCTGAAAACTTTGAAAATCTGAGATCAATTTAGCAAAACTAAATTTTTGCTAATTGTCTTCGTAAAACTTCATTAATAATTAATTTTCTACCTCATCGTTTTTCTTGATTGTTGGATATGTTTATTACTGTGACATGACAATTAAATAGATATGCTTGGTTTTACTTAAAATTCAATATTTCGATTTTCGCTCTTATAACGAAAAAGAACCCTAAAAAAAAAAATAAAATAAAGCCAAACTTACTAAAAGTTATTCCCCTTGCCTGATATTTCTTAAATAAATTGTACCTATTTACAATGCCTCCCTACGGAGCAGAGTTAGACACCAGGGTCATTTTTTAACGTGGAGAAAAGGTACAAAAATAAAAATTGTCTCAGTCGTGAAGGATTTCTCCTCCACTGAAAGAGAACGAGAAATGGAAGTGCCCCATCTGAAGAACAGATACTACACTTTGATCTTGGTCAAAAGGATTGTAGTGAAGTTATTGTACTGCTATTGCAAATAGTAACAAAGAAAAGTTAGCTAGTCAAAACAGAAATTTAATTTGTCAACTTAAATACTACTTAGGTTCAACTTTCAAAATCCTGACAATATTATGTTAGAATAGAATACATGGACAGAAGATTTTCGTAGAAGTGACTTTGTATTTATCTGACTGAGCTGGCTTGAAATGAAGAATTAAAAAAAAGGATCACTATCTTCCTTTTTTATTTTTAAATACCAACATCTCTACAATTAAATCAACTTTATTTAACAGTTTTGTCAAACAGAATAAAAATTAGTGGTGGGACGATTAATCGGAATCGGAATCGTTAATCGTAAGAATCGTGTATTTTGGGAGGCATCGGAATCGGAATCGCATCGTTAAAAAATACCTTAATTTTCCGATTCCTTCATTACGATTCTTTTAGTCTGATGTTGAAAAAAAGAAAAAAAATTCCTGATATTTCTAACCGCAAGAGAGAAATAAAAAGAAACCAAAGAAATTCATTACTAACAGGGCAATGCTTAGTGCCCCTGCCCCTCCCTTACAAGGTTCATTCATTCAGATCTATTGTACCTATTTACTATGCCTCCCCATGGGACAGAGTTAGACACCAGGGTCGTTTTTTAACGTGGAGAAAAGGTACAAAAATAAAAATTGTCTCAGTCGTGAAGGATCTCTCCTCCACCGAAAGAGAACAAGAAATAGAAGTGCAGCATCTGAAGAACAGATACTACACTTCGATCTTGTCCCGAAGGCCAAGGAAATTGTAATCAAAACTACAAAAGAGTTAACTTGAAAAGAAGTATGCAGGGCTCTACATTGCGAGTAAAAATAAAAAAAAAAACGCTTATCTTTTTGGCGATTGTTTTTTTTTTTTTACTGACAAATCTTCTAATACTGAATGAAAATGCTTTTTCAACTTATATTTTCTTAAAATAAAACGAGCAAAGTCAAATTATTTAAACAGTAAAAGGTTTAATAGAACAATATACTTTTTTTTCTTTTTTTAAAAGAAGGCTTTTGAAAGAAATATCTCTAAAATGAAATTGATCACGTTGTATTATTTCGCAAAGCTTTGATAGTAGTTGGTTTCTTTTGAAGTTTCAAAAAAATCGACCCCATACCTATCTCTTCCAAACCTAAAGTTATTAAATAACTCCCTTCGTTAATTTAAGGGTAATTAATTCAATTCAGTCAAGTTTTTTTTTTAATTTCATTGAAATAAAATCCATTATTTTTTTTTCTCCAGAAAGATAAAACCCTGAATTTGATTATATTAAAAGCAGAATAATATAATCTTTTTTCTAGAATTTTAAATTGAAAATTAAAAGTGTTTTGCGCAGTTCTTTGCCGAACGAAAAAGAAATTAATATATATATTTTTAAAAGGTTTTGTAATCAGTTAATTTTTATGTCTAAATAATATTTACGATTAATTAAATAATTTCATTTTAAAAAGTATTTATAAATAGAATTTTACTAAGGACTTATAGTTGGGTTTGTATTACTGTACACATAGATTCGAAAAAGTTGTCAAAAAACAAATATATAACAAATAAATGTTATCAAAGGCAAGATAAGTTATTTTTCTACCTAACTGGATATATTTTTCGGGTTTTTATTCAATGTAACATGTTTATTCAGCTCGAAAAGCACACAGTGTTTACCGATGTATTGGAAAATTCAAAATGGCGCCCGAGACTCTCTTTAACACGGTAAGTTTGGGAAAAGATGTTATAAATAATAAACTATACAAAATACTGCTAGAAACTCGCTCAATATATGTTACCGTGACATATTTTGATATATATTTGGTGTTTTTTTTAATAGTTTTACCATGTTAAAGAGAATGTCGGGCGCCATTTTGAATTTTCCAATACATCGGTAAACACTGCATGTTTTTCGAGCTGAATAAACATGTTACATTGAATAAAAACAAAAAAAAAATGTATCCAGTTTGGTAGAAAAGTAACTTATCTTGCCTTTGATAATATTTGTTTGTTATATATTTGTTTTTTGACAACTTTTTCGAATCTATGTGTACAGTAATTTATAAATTATTAAATTAAATATTTATCTTTTTTATATTTAATTAGTATATATTTTCTTTCTCTTCGGCTATATTTTTTTTTATTGAATTCATTAAATCTGTTAATTATGAGGACCAAAATAATGAATCGTGTGTATTTATTCTCTAATTTGTTAAGGAGTTAGTAACATAAAGGACATAAAAATAGAAGACAGGTTTCTTTTTTGTTTACAAATTACTGAGTGTTAAAAATACTTAAACTGGTATAGAATAGTTAATTAAACTTTTATTTTTATTTCATGCACTGGATGAAAGTTCTCTCTTAAAAAAAACTAAACCTGATGAGAGATTAAAAAAAAAAAAAAAAGGAAGAATACCATACATTCTGAAATAATGTTTGTATCAATTCAGATCAAAACAGCAGATTACAATTAACGCTTATATTTTGAAAAAGGTCCTATTGGGTTCTAATACATTTATAATAAGATTAAGCTGTTTATTTTTAAATTAATTATATATATATATATATATATATATATATATATATATATATCAAGCCCTTTTAAGATTACTTAAGGATGGGCACTGTCTGTGGAATAATAACTAAAAGGTAGTCAACTAGCATTTATGAAAGGTTCACAATTTTCGCTCATTCGAACACTCTAGATTGTATAATGTATTCGCCCAAATTCAGTATTTAATGGTTCTTAATTCCATTCATTCCCATGGCAATTGTTTGGTGGCTCTGAGGTAGAGGATCAGCAAATGGAGCAGGTGACTTTGGAGCTTGATTAGAATCTCATGACCGGCAGAAATTGTCACCACCTGCCCTGATAATTGTGTGAATATGAAACACTAGTGTCTGTAGGTATAAAGAATAATTATTGTTTGAATATATGGTTAAGTGGCAGCTTTAGTCATTTAGAACTGCTTTAAAGGTTCACCGCTCACTCATTTTTCGACCAAATTTCAAACAATTATTGCAGTTTATAGATCACTTTCTCAGCTACATTGTGAAAAATAAAAATCTTCAATTTTCGTTCAGTAAAACAAAAGTTATGATGAATTTAGTGGTGTTCAAAATCATAAAAATTCATAAGGAGGTGATTGACGGTTTTTATGACTGGTTTCCGTAGCAACCACGGTGCTTCAGCAACTAGTGCTGCTACTAATACACTGCTGTCGCGAAAAGAGAAGTAACAAGTAAAACGGAGAGAATGAAAGCAGACGAGTGTTATACATTGTTATTACATGCGTATGTTAAGTTTATGGTGGCAAAAAAATAAGACTGAATTTAAACAAATAACAAGTGAATTTACTGGAAGCCTGCAAAAACATGTATTACAATAGAACAAGGCCGATAGCCATTAGTCGCGTGCTCTCGTGTAATGAATGAATGCGTGAATGTAGGGTTGACATGAAATTCTTAAAGATAAACTAAAATGACTGAAAAATGGGCTGAAATGACTTAAATAAATAAAAAGTAAATGACTTAGAATGACTTTAATGAACTTAAGGATGAATTGAATGACCTTAAGAATGACTTGAATGCTTAAAAAAATAACTGGAAGCTTTCAAAAACAACTTGAATGATCTGGAGAATGACTTGAATGGCTTTGAGACTGACTGGTTGTAAAGTGGGTGATCATTTTACATTAAATTAATACAGAAAAGTGATCCCCCACTTTATATCACAATAAGTACAGCATGTATTAAGAACAGATATTACACTTTGATCTTCATATATAATTTATTTTGTGAAAATGAAAATTACAATCAAGATAATTCAATGTAAAATCAAAATAAATTAAAAGTAAAATTCCAATTTACAAAACAAATTTAGGCACAAGGCCCTATAAGATCTGGAGGGGAGTGTTGTAGGGTCTTTGTTGCTAAAGTGAAAATGGAGTCTTTGGCGACTTTACTCTTGACTGGCAACATTTACCACAATACCTCATTCACTCTGTGGACTCTAAATTAACTAATGAAAATCCCAGCGTTTTTGCAAGAAAGTATATATATATATATATATATACAATTTCTGTGTGTGTGTGTGTGTGTGTGTGTGTGTGTAAAAAATTTTTTTTTTCTACTAAAATATGTTGTCCTTTTCGATTCCAGTTTTAAAAACTATTCCTTTACTTTTCCATATTTAAATCTTAACCATATTACAGTCCATGCTCGTATTTTTCTATTGTAATATATATATATATATATAAGCAAAAAAGAGTTCTAAAACAATCTATTAGATCAAACTTTTGTATAAAAAAATGCTAATGTTAAAATTCATAAAAATATATGCCCTTCCTAAACCTACTAATCTACAGTATGAGTGGCAATACAAAAAAATAAAAATAAATTTAACAAATAAATATGGAAAGGTGTGTGTGATGAGTGTATAATGGCACTATTAAAAATCTGTTTCAAGACCACATTTTTCTTGTAAAACAAATTTTTAATATCTTACTTTCAATGTATCCTAATTAACCAAGAATTTGTAAAATTAAGACAAATAATTTTTAAATGCTATTTTGATAACTGTTGTGATTTTGCCTAGTTTATAAAAATCAAATGAAAATTTACCGTTATGCTCTGGTAGTTTGCCATGTTCAAAACAAATAATCCCAACTCTACAGAAATCACGTGAAAAAATATTTTCAATAAGTTTTTATCAAACAGTACACTATTGTAATCCGAAACCAAAATTCAAAACATTAAAATAATAAAGATTTTGAACTCTGACCAAACATACACCTCTTACTTGTTGATGAAATAACAGAAATTTTCAGTTTAAAAAATAAATAAATAACTGAATGAAACAAACTGATTCCACTGAAGAAGGGAGAAGTGAGAGGAAGAGAAAGGGAAAGAAAGAAACAAAAGAAAAAAGGGAGGAGGAGAGAGAAAGGGAGGAGGAGAAAGACAGAAAAGGTAAGGGAAGAGAGAAAGACAAAAAAGGGAAGAGATAAAAACAAAGAGAAAGAAAACAACTTACAAATTCTTTATCAAACGCATGAGCGCTGTAGTCTGTATCTGCGGCATTCCGTTTCTGAAACAAAAGTAAACACATTAGAATTCACAAAAAAATTTTCTTGTTTAAATTTTAAAAAAAAAAAAAAAAAAAAAAGAATTAAAGAAAGCACTATTTTCTTGAAAAATACATCATTATATCAATCTCTATCTCATATATAAAAAAATAAAATAAACCGATAATACCTGTATGGTATTAGCCCTAGCGAGCTATACCAGCTTCCTCCAGAGGAGGAAGTTTACAGGGTATACAAAATTCACAAGCAGTCCCTAGCTGCATGTATATCAGAATCATGGAAGATAACATACACCGCCTAGCATTCCCAAATGGTCACCCATCTGATAGTGGCCAGGCTCCATGACACTTAACTTTGGTGATCTAATGAGAACTAGTATTTTAACACAATTATGCGACATCTTCTAATATAGAAAAGGCAAAATAGGCACACACGTTTGTGTATGTCCACAAAAGGCTTTTTGTGTTTGGCTTCTCATGTCGGTTAGATTCCGTGAGAAGTTTTCTTATACTTCCTAGATCGTTATATCTCTGATTCGCAAACGGTTAATTTCTCTATCTTTTTTTTGATTGAGTTTTTTAAAAACTTCCCACCGTCCCATCGTGTCGGCTGTTTATTTGTCTCTTTCGTATAAATAAAGCAAAACTATTTGAATGCAAATGCCTGGCCTTCGAGCCAGGTAGTATGTGTTCTGGAATTGGTCCTTGGTCAATGTAGGGGAACTCTTCATACTGAGACAATTACTATTTATTTGGATACTGCTAAAGTGCCCCCTTTTTGGGGAAGCTGCCCCCACCACCACCACCACATTAAAAGCAACCTTCGTGGGAGGTTTAAAAGCAACTCCATTTCTGCAAGTCATCTTTTTGATTGACTATGTTTAATTTGAACGCTTTACACTTCCGGTCACGTCATGGTGTAGAGGTAAGACGTCAGATTTTCTTTCACTTTTTTTTCCACCTTTGCAGCACGGGTTCAAGCCTGCCTGCTTACTACCACTTTTTTTTTTTTTTTTTTTTTTTTTTTTTTACACAACACACAACTACAAACACCCGGGCAACACCGGGCACCCAGGCTAGTAATAATATATATTAGTTTTTTTTTTTTTTCAAAGTAATAACTGATTTCACTTTACTCATTTGTTTTGAATAGTCAGATACTGTTAAAATACAACAAAATCCCTAAACAATATTTGTACTCTCTGATCACTTGTGGACTCTACTGCTCATCGCTTGCAATTTTCATGTTTGCAGTTGCTTACATGCTTAAAAATTGTATTCTAATAGACATCATTGGAACTTTATTAAAGAGAACACATCAATTATTAAGCAGGAATGAAAAAGAGTGAAGCCTCACTTCTATTTCCTGAGTGATGTCAATGAAGAGTTTTAATACAGAGAAGTTATTTATAACTAGGGCGATGACAAGAGCATATTCTTTTCATTGTTTTAACTCTCGAGTATATATCCGATACAGTTAGACACAATGAACCCAGAACCACATCGCTCTACATAAAATCATGTGTTTATTATCTGGATTGGTTGCTTGCTTTTGTTTTACAGCATATCAACCTTTTTCAGGTTATTTAATGCCGAATCCAGTGATTTTGAAGAAAAATTTTTAATAGAATATATTTGTTTTTTTCAAGTCGGTTTCTATTCAACCCATAGTTGGGACCCTAACAGGTACTACCACTCCGGGCCAGAGTGGACCTATGAGCAATGTCAATTAAAGGGTGGCTTCACACTCCCCAAAGCCCGCAAGCTGGGGTCTCACCATCAGATATAGTTTAAGGTCATATCCAAGATATAGTTTAAGGTCATATCCAAGACTTCAAAACAAGGAAATAAATATGCTGTTATCATAGCCCTATTTATAACGGACTGTCCTTTTCGATAAACTATCGCAGAAGCATTGGCGTTTTGAATGGCAGGAATATTAACCAATCAAGGAAAACTTGAAAGCAAGTGATAAGATAAGGTCATACAAAGTGGAATTTAGAAACAGTTGAGCCACCAAGTCATATAATCTGGAGACTGAGCTTATATATCAGTTTGATCCCTGGAAAAAAAAAAAAAAAAAAAAAAAAAAAACAGAAAAAGCGACAGTAAATGAATACAGAGATTTTAGTACCAAGGTTCTAGTAAGGCTATCAATTTCTTTTCGGTAGTTCCTCAATCGGTTCATCATCTGCATCCGATAGTTTGGAGGGGCAGCTTTACTTTCCTGCTCCATTTCTTGCACCTGGGGAGAAAAAAAAAAAAAATGAAACCACAAAATAGATTGTGCTAATATCAAAAAATGATATTCATTAAGATAAAAACATTAAATCATTTTAAAATACACATTTTTCTCTTTCGACTGGAGAGCCATAAATTTAACAGCTGCCCTGGTTTTAAATCTCTGGAACAGTCTCATGGTAAACAGCTGATGATCCCCATTTTCTGCTTAACAATTAAATTTAAGGTTTCTTATTTTGTTTTTCTTTTATTTTGTTTTCCTGTAGTATAGTTGAATTCCCTTTTGTAATTGTAAATGTTCTAGCGGTAAGTGATATGTTGAACTTCGTATAACTAGGAGTTTAAACTGCATTTTTTATATTTTTTTTATAAAACATGCAACACTTCTTTAGACTAATATATATATATATAAGTAAATAATAATGATAATAATAATATATATAATAATTATTAACTACTTGTTTCATCCTTTCGGGAATCATAAGTGCAGGGTATCACGATTAACGCCAATCGAGAGACTCCAACCCCAGCAACAGAAGTCATGTCTGGCTTCATTAGCAAGGACCCAAACCACGAGCAAACCGTGAGAGATACAGTTGAAATTAAACATTTATTCTTTTTAAATGCTTTTAGTGTCAGTCAGTGATCTTATTATATGACAATCTGCTCATATTACACAAGTTGACTGACTTTCTTACAACTGAAAGTGCTCAACAATAAGAAACGAGTTTCTTAAAGGGGCTGACATAATTATTTACTATAATAATTATTAAATACCTACAGACACTAGTGTTTCATCCTTTCAGGAATCATCAGTGCAGGGTGTCACGATTAACGCCAGTCGAGAGACTCGAACCCCGGCAACAGTAGTGACTAAAGTCATATATATATATATATAAAATAAATTAAACCCAAAACTAACTCTAATTGTAATAATAAACATCTTTGCCCACTCAATAATGATTGCATCCATAAAGATGTTATATATTCATGCACAATTACTGAGCTCCCATGCAATCCTCACATAACAGACACTAATATTTCGTCTTCAAGTTATCCTTCTTCCCATCCTCCATCTGATATAGTTACTAATCCAATATACCACTCGAGCAGCCCCTCCATCTACAATCATACAACTAGTAATAATGATGATGATAATAATAATCATAATATTAATGAGAATAATAATATTTCTCCTAACAGCCATCCTAACACTAACAACACTCATTATCCCCTCCAAAATAGTCCTCATACAGACATTGTCCCACCATTTGTTGAACACTATGAACAAAATTCAAACTATTTAACTAATACAAATCAGCAAATTAATATTAATATCAGACCTCGAGCTTTTAATAAAGTACATACATATATCGGCGCTACTTCAACATTAATTAAGAAAAGAATATCAAACCACATTTTTTCTTTTAACCATAATTCTCATAATAACCAAGGAACTTCTCTAACTAGTTTAATTAAAAAATTTAACTCTAATACTACCCCCTTTTCAATCAAATGGAATATCATAAAAAAAAGTTAAGTCTTATACTCCAGGCTCTAAGTCATATCGCCTCTGCACAACCGAAACTATAACTATAATTACTTCCCTTCAAAGTAACAATATAATAAATTCTAAAAACGAACTGATCTCTTTCTGTAAACATAAGTCCAAATTTAATTATGGTAATTTTGACATTACATAGCTATTACTTTAACCTTTCAGATATATATAATTTTTCTTTAACATTATCGTTTTTTTCTACATAATTTTTTAATACTTTATAACTTAATAATTCTTTATTTCGTTTTTGCTTGGCCGGTTTTTTATCTGCAATTTTCGTTTTAGACTTTAAATATTCCTATCTATCAATTATATCAATCTACTCACATATCTATATCCTGTATGTATATTTACTTATATTTTACTATATGCATTTACTTACATACTTACTTGCTTGCTTGCTTTATCCGGAATTTGCATATACCAGCCATCCTCTCCCCTTAAAAAAAAATTTTATTTTATATTTTATATTTATTTTTATTTCTTTATTTTTTCCATTTAGTGTCTTTTAATAACCCTTGCTGACATTTTCTTAAGCAATAACCTGTACATTTCAGTTGACCTCTTTTTTTGCCCTATATTATTCGCACCTTTTAATGTTATCCTGTCTGTGTCATTTTGACATTTGCTTTTCTAATTTATATTTAATTCTATCACCATTTAATCTTTTTTTTTTCTCTCTTCTTTACTGATTTTTTTTTTTTTTTAATTACACTTTGTTCTCGGCAGCCGTGTTAAAAGCATATCTTATTTTTCTATTAATATTATTGCAATTTTTTCCCCCATTTTCCTTGTACATATTTGAATTATTCCACGGATTTCGGCCTTTTGGATTATTTTGGACCATCTTCCAATTATGCGATTTCCTTGGATTTTACTTGTGCGAATGGAAAATTAAATACACTTTCTTGGATTTACATTTTTGGATTTTACCGTCATTAGATACTTTACCTTTCACCAGACTATCCATTCACATGAAATCACCTTTTTCTCACCATATTCCCTCTGCTTCACTTTTTGTTATCAAGTAAGATCTTTGACTTACTTGCAGTTTCATCAAATACTTTTGTATGCAAAATCCAATCCCGCATTTTGCTAATTTCCTACCCTCTGATGAGAAGGAAAGTATCTTTGAAACTCCGGATTAAGGACTATCCACTTATTAAGGGTTTCCTTTTCAGATTAAATATGTTTTTAACTCTTTTTCAAAGTGTTTTTTAACATGTTTTATTAACTATTTGCTCTTTATATGTATATGTATATATATATATATATATATATATATATATATATATATAGTTAGTTAGTTGGTGATTTGGCTGGTGTGCTAGATCATGACACTTTATTCACTACTGTAGACCATTCTTGTATAACGTTTATGCTTTTATAAATGTTTAATTTCACTTGAATATCATTGTGACTGACGGTGGCCCAGTGGTTTGTTCCTTGTTAATGAAGACAGAGATGGCTTTGTTGTGGGGTTCAAATACCACGACCAGCAGCAATCATATCTTCCTGCTCTAATGATTCCAGAAGGCTGAAACATTAGTGTCTGTAGGTATTAAAAATAATTATATATATGGTAGACAACTGATGATCATTGAAATAACATTAGGACTATTGTGAATTCAAGAAAGCAAGTTGATGCAGCGATTGCAGGTGATTAAATGACTTACTGACTAAATAGTTTTCCAACGAATGATAAAAAAATATAAAAAGTAGTTTTTTAATTTTTTTATATAGTGTTAAAGGTTAAAATCTTCCAAGACTCATATATATATATATATATATATACATATATATATATATATATATATATATATTAGTAATATTGATTATGAAGATTAATAATCATAAATTTTGAATCAGTTTCAACAGGAAAAACAAACAAAATCAACTTGAGTGTACGATCGTTTCCGAAACGATATTCATTTTATTTTACACTTGACAATAATCCTTGAGAATAATTGTATTTGAATATTCATCTCCTCATCGGCACCAAAAAGGGGGTGGGTGGGTTAAGATACCAAAATAAAACTAGCATTTTGTAGTAAGTTGGGTGGATGGTCCTGGAAATATTTAAAGCATAAGAAATTGTGAATTTTAATGTTGATAATGAAGATAGATTAGGAGGATAAAATTAAAATATAAAAATTTCTTTAAAAATAAATTTTCTTATTGAGATTCATTAGGAAATTTGCTTTAAGTTGTTCAATAAAATGATTCTTTTGCGTTTTGGGGGTGTTTTTTTTGTTTAAAACAAAATCTTCCATTCTTGTTAGTAATGCTAAAATGATAAATATTAATATTAAACTAAATATTATTAATACTAAAATCTATAGATAAACCCAACAGTTGCATTTCTACATTTGTGAAAATATCTGCACATTTCACATGTGTTTCCACGGTATTCGGAAAGTAAAAAAAGATAACTTAATAGTTCAACATTTAGAGATTTAAAAAGAATCAGAATCAGGAATTTAGAACGGAATCTGTAATTGTATTGGAATCAAGTAAAATATTGGAATCATCCAATGACTAATATATATATATATATTAGTGTGTTTGTGTAGATAACTGTGTCCAGTAACAAGCTAGCAAGATCTACAAAGTTTTAATAGTAAATAGATATTTAGTAAAAATTGATTAATCAAATTTTATTTTATCAAAAAAAGATTTTAATGTGATTTCTAAAATTCTTAAATTAAGAGAAATAAAATGTCTTTGAATTTCATTCATTTCCTAGAGAAATATTTTCAGTCTTTTCTTTGCCAGTTCTTACCAGGAGTGCTGCTTCTTCCAATTTATTCTCAGCTGATCGGACTGCATTTTTCTTTTCCTCTACAAAATAAAAATATATTTTCAAATGAACAAGGATATCAAATTTTTATACAAACTAAAAAAAAAAAACAAATAAAAAATAAAATAAAAGAATCAATGTGCTCTAGAGGACCAAACGAAGGCTCATCATTAAAAAGTTGATATCTAAGCGTTTTCGGGTCTGGTATGAACGTATATCACAGTTAAATTTGTCACCGGTAAATAGTTCTTATATTATATAGACCTTCATTATCTAATGTATTCCTTATTGTGTCCACTGTTCACCATTCTTAACATGAGGAGGGGGAGGTTATATTGCTTGAAGCATGCGTCAAGTGTCTTACGTAACAATAAAAAATATGGCGACCACTTTAAAGTATTATAAAAAACATGGTAATATGAAAGTCTTCATATAAAAAAATTATTGCCGGCAATAGATTTAACTGTGATATTCGTTCATAGCATACCTGAATATCTTTAAAAATCAACTTTTTAAAAAGGTGTCTCTTCATGTGGTCCTCTAGAGCACAAGGTAAAAAAAAAAAAAAATTAAATGTGCATTAAAAAATAATTAAAAAAAAAAAAAAAGATTTTTTTTATTTGCTTTTTAAGTAAGAAATACAAGAGCATGATGATATGGCATCAGGTTTGTGATGATGTGCTTGCATCATAGTATACAACTTTGTCTAAGAGATCGCATCATAATCCGAGTGTACATCTATGATATTTTAATTTTTATGCGACAGACAACAAATAAGTAATCATCTATTCACGTTTTGCATGTCTATATTATCCTTACATTTTAGCTAAAACGATCTTTTCTCTACCTTTTTGATCTCATACTTAGGATCTGTTTTATGATTTGGAATTTAGAAAATCAAATTCCATGAGTAATAGAATGCTATATTGTTGGTTCCCAGAAAACACCAGGAACCTAATCATGGGCGATTGCAAATAAAAAAAAAATTTTTTTAATTTTTGGATGGCAAAAAGAAATGAATTAGGTATTTTAGAGAGATAAAATATTTATTATAACTTTAGAATTTTAATATAAAACAAATAACGTTTTGGCTGGTAACCTTCGGCCATCTTCAGGTGCATTTACACTGATTGTTTTGGTGAATGGTGAAAAATAGCGTCAAATCTATTTCTTATTTTTTTAATAAATCCGGGTCCATTCCGTTTTTTTGTTATTTTGATATGATGTTTTATATTTTTGAGATGGGGATTGATAATTATTTTTTGTATCACTTGGATTGTTTCGACTATTGTTCTCATCTTGGTTGTTTTTTTTTTTTCAACGTAACCTCCGATCATCTTCAAGTGCATTCACACTGAATTTTATTGGTGAATAATGGATTACATGACAAAGATCAAGTGATTCATTTCTTTAGTGCTACGTTGCAGTGATGACATATTTGGGAAGGAACAGTTTGAGATATACACGTAGAGTTAGTCGGTTAGAGTTGGAAGTCCGGGTTGGACAAACGAGGAGCAGTCAGCTAGCGACAGAGTTAGACAGTGGACAGTCATAATGACCTCTGTATGCCAGGGAAGCTATCGGGCGCAGGATATAGCAAGAATGTAGTAACAAAGAAAAGCATGCAACTTCCAAGTCGGGGAACATCTGGAAAAAGCTGCATGTAAATATAAACCAAGACTTGATGGTCATTCTTTTAGGATAAATCATCATTGCAGCTTTTGCAAATCCGTCGATCACGATCAAAAGATGGACGGAGGCATGTTCTCCTGTTCGGCCGGATGTAAACTTCCCAGAAAGATGTTGTAAATTATATATGTCCGCATCTGTTGAACTGTATCTCTATGTTATACACACTTATAAATGAATAAATAAATAGATGTGCATACACACTCGTCATTTTAGAGACGATACGGACGGTGATACAAACACACATGAACACTAGATGATCACAAAGATACGGTTATAAATATGCATGTTTATAGAATCACAAACATGTAAATATATATACACATATGGACACATTCAATAGACGAGTTACACAACATTAAATAGACTTGTTATATACACTGCTATATAACAGATTTTTATTTGGTGGCATTATATAGATGGCTACATAACAGGTAAAACAGCTGTCTTGTTCGCCATTTTAATAACGATCTAAAGAGATAACAATAATTCAAACTTGCAAGATTTACATTGTAATGCCTAGGAATTCCTATTAATCATTTAAAATTATTACAGAGGACTATGTAAGATGAGGTTTTCTTTAAGATTTCAGATGCTATTATTATTATTTACTTACAAGGAGTTTTCACATAGGCCATCACCAATAATCGCTCACAGACAATAATCAGTGGTGTCCCCTGTGCATTATTGCAACACCCGCTTACCACTGATTTCTCATTGGTGTTCTCTGGGGTTTGCATGGCTAAAAGCCCCCACCAAGATCTAAGGGTCTCCGCACTCTTCCAGTAGTGCTCGTCATCATCCTTTATCTCCTCACAATCACTTGGTGTGGCATTACCACCATTTTTTTATTGTTCTTATCCATTCACTAAGAGCTTACACAGACCATAACCAACGATCACTCACTAGCAATAATCTGTGGTATTCCCTGAAGTCTGAGGGACAACAAGTCTCCCCAGATTTCCAGTGTCCTCTACCTCTCTCAATAACCTACACAGAAACTTCATATTTTTGCAACAGCACCTTACCTTTGATTTCTGGCTGGCAAAAGACATTGGTATTCCCTAGAGTTTGGGTGCCCAAAAGCCTCCCCAAGATCTCAGAGCTCTCCATGTTTTTCCAGCAAATGTGTGGTTAGTGCTCTCTCTCTCTCTCTTCACTGTTCTTCTAGACTCTTCATGACTATTTGGTGTGGTGCCATTCTATGTAGATACCAATATTTTTTTTTTTTCAGGGAGTAGTTAACATTTTTTCGGTTTTGGTTTTCTTGGTTCCTTGTAGTCATATTCTGTTTTTGTTTTATTTCTATCACAGCAGTCAAATTACTGGTTAGTGTTTGTAGTTTATGTGGGTTGGTTTCCGCATCCTAGGATTTTTCTTAAGATTTCAGCTGTTTTCATTATAGTTATCCATTGTATCTTCTCAGTCTTCCCCCATTTCTAATTTCTTCGATTCTTTTTTCAAAGAATTTTTTTTGGTGTTGTTCCTATTCTTTCTATTGCTATTATTATTATGGTGATGATAAACACACACACACACATTATTAAGCACATTAAAGTTCAAAATTAAAAAAAAAAAAATACAATTCATGATTTCATTGTATTTATGATAAACAAGGCATGTATGATAGAAAAGTTTGGTCAGATTGTAGTTTCAAGGTCAAAGTTTATTAAATGAGATTTTTGTTTTCAATAATTAATTTGAAAGTTTTTATTTGTTGTTATTGTTTTTAACAATTCGATTGGCAATTACTCAACAACCCCATCGGCAATTACTGTCTTTTTTTTTTTTTTTTTTTTTTTTACACACAGGCATCACCACATTATCAAGGCCAAGAGGCCACTCGAGGATAAGGGTTAAAGGAGTGTACAGTAGAAATTGGACAATATAGTAATCAATTCAGTAAATTTGTTAACTTATATGGAACGGCTCATCAAGAACTTGTTTACGTTAGACTTGAAGACAACCATATTGTAGTCAGCTGGGAAGCAGGAAAACGGAAGACAATTCCACAGGCGTGCAGTTCTAAGAAAGAAGCTTTGTTCATGGAGTCTACGTTTACTTGACTAACAATTCTTAACAGATCGGATAAACAAACGATTACTTGGCTGAAATAGAATCGCAAAATGATCTTTATGTTTAGAGATATTTTAGACTTTATTGAGGTCGACATGGGACTCAAATCTGTTAACATTAACCTATGGTGTCCTGGAGTCTAAGTGACAAGTCTTCCCAGATTTCCAGTGCTCTTTACTTCTTTTGATAACTATTGCAAAAGACTTTGCATTATCACAACACCCACTTATGATTCTCTCACTGGTATTCTCATTAGTATTCACGGGGGTGAATGGCAAAAAGCCTTCCTAAGGTCCCAATGTTCTCCGCACTTTCTCAATAATGGTTTGGTTAGTGCTCTTCATCCTCGGTCCTTTCATCCTGGATCAGACTTTCAATGTGAAAATGTTTGATCATTTCTAGGGTTTTCTTAGCAGATATTCCAAGTCAGAAAAAGTCACCAACCAAATAGGTCTCACACTATAAACCAAGTCCCAAACCCTGTCTCATCACTGCAATGTTGCAGCCCTGTGCCTCTGAAGAACTTGTGGCACTTGTGCTCCCCTCCTGTTGACGTTAATTTCTCTGACTAACCCGACAAGCAGAAAAATCACACCTTTTCACTGTAAAGGTCCCTAAATGCCAGATAGCCTTCTATTCTAACAGGTTTTTCTCTTAAACTGCTAAACTTTGAAATTCCCTTCCGGCTTCCTGCTTCCCTAATTGTACAGATATGCAGACATTTTAATATAATGTGAATAGATATCTCACTGCTTAACTCCTGACAGAGTGGATGTTTATTTTTCTCCCACCTCGAGAAATGTAACATCAGGGTTGGAAAGTGGGGGCACTCTGGCCCATAAAAAGTGGCTGGGCAACCCTGTCTGCATTCCCCGGTAGAAGCGCCTCCTTAAACGATTAGCAATAAACTCCTTATCAAAGAGAGAAGGCAAAGCCTGAAAGGGCGAATCTTCTAGAACTGCACAGGACCTAATCAACAGGAAAAACGTCATTACAAAAATTGTTCAGTCTCTGTTGATTTTGGTGCAAAGGTAAAACCCCACCATAGTTTCGCTGCTCAACTCCCTACATAGTGTCCCTGTAGATATGGTTCCAAATAGTAGTCCACTTAGGGCCAAGCCAAGTGACAGTGTGTCTTGTTTGGAGTGAATAAGAGTAATTAAAAAAAAATAAAAAAAACTGTTTAACAAATTATTTCAAGTTATAAATGAGATGGGAGGGGAGGAGCAAGTAGAGCTTTAAAAATGTTTAGGCTTTATTTGAAGTTCTCTACCCCTCCCCACAAGTCTGCTCCTTGATACCTCCTCCCCTTCAATGAAAGAGTTCCAATTCTGATTGTTCTCAAGACCAACAACAGACATTTCAACAAAAACAAAATGGTAACAATGCAATAATTGTCACATGGAAAAAACAATAAAATTCTTAAAAAGAAAAGGTTATTATTTGGAAACATTGAAAAACAAAAAAAACTTTTCTGCCAGTTATTTAACAATTGATGTACATGTGTGCGAGGGTGGAGATTGATACTGGATACTTTTCTAGACTATGGGATTGTCCATGCCAAATTTTAATCCTATCAGACATTTATACTTAATTATCTAAATGAATAAATGTAAAAGTTTGTATTTTTTTATAACTTTTATATTAGCATCAAGATAATTAACTGTTATTTAATTCAATACTGTATATATAATACAGACATTGTTATATATCTAACTAGCATTTCAGCCCGGCGTTGCTCGGGTGTTTGGATGTGTATGTTGAGCAAAAAAAAAAAAAAAAAAAAAAGTGGTAGTAGGAAGGCAGGCTCGAACCCGTACCGCAAAGGAGGAAAAGAACGGGGTAAAACCTAACGTTTATGCTGTTATGACCACCGCTAAACCGGAAGCGACATTTTTTTAAATTAAGGCTAGACAATCTAAAGGAGAGGATAACTTTAAAAAACATCGGCGAAAAAAGTGCCCCCACCCCCCGTAGAAAAGTGCCTAGTTGAAGGGGAAGATATTAATGTTTTTAGCAAATTTTTCGATATTTGTCGTCTGAACGGTCAAACTTTAAAACAATACTGATCTTGGTAAAATCCGTTGCCTCTATTGAAAGTTTAAGGCAGACATGCAAACAGACATACATACATACATACATTTATATATTGGTAACTAAAAATTTTCGACTCAAACAGATGAAAAAGCTTGCCCTATCTATGAATACCCTTTATGTAAAATTTCAACTATTTAGACCAGAAATTGTCTGAGTAATTTGGAATAGACCGCAGAGGTCAATTTTTTGTTTAACTTTGACCCCTATTATGACCCCTTAAAATTTATTGTTTTGGGCTCCAATCAAGTTATTAAGTTAGATCCATGTCCAAGGAACCTATATCTAAAATTTCAAGTGCTTAGACCTAAAATTGTCGGAGGAGTTTGGTAGAGTTCTCAAAGGTCAAATCGTTGAACTTTGACCTCTTAATCGCCAAATTTCTGGCCAAAAACCGATCACATCGATTTTCCTAAACCTCAGTATCCTGTATATCAAATTTCGAGTCTGTAGACTAAAAATGGACAGAGTTATTGCGTAGGGAAATACACAGATACACACACAGACACGTTCACTTTTATAGATATATAAATTTGCATAAATACTTTTGAAACAGTTTATAATAAATTAATGTTAGGTGTTATTCATTTGTAATTTTATTTATTTATTTATTTTACCAGAGAATAACCGCTTAAGCCTAAGGGTCACTTGAGGTTAAAGGTTAATGAGTGTTAGATAGACCGAGACAACACTAATGATCAGTAACAGTGGAACTTGAGTAGGGTTTGATTATTTAAGAGGATGGCTCAACAAGGACTTATTTACATTAGATTTGAAAATTACAATGTTATAGTCAGCTGGGATGAAGCCTCACGATATTGTGTTCCTCACATGGACAGTTCTAGGAAAGAAACATTACTCATAGAATCCTTGTTTAGTTTTAGGCACTGATAGAGAGTAAGAGAAATTATTGACGGCTGTTGTAGCCAGAAGAGTATTCATTGCAAATATGTGTTGGGGGGGGGGCATAGACTAAAGCTCAGTCGAGCAACTGCCATGCGTTATTCTTCTTAGATATCTGCAATAGTTTAGTCGATATTAACAGTAATTAAATAAAAAATGGGGTAAGTCCCAAAACCCGTTCTTAAAATGTGTTCTTTAATAATCAAAGACAATTTAAAATATCTTAGCTAGCTCGAAAGATATATTAATAAGAGAGCTAGAGATGTCTGCTCTTTCACTCTCTAGGGAGGCGGCTCTTTTAAAAACAATAGACAAAAAAGAAAAAAAGAGTCCTTCACACACAATCGCTTAGGCAAATTGATTTCTTATTTCTTTTCATTTCTTTGAATGTATTTAAAAGATAAATTTGTCATCTAATGACAGTGCGCAGGCCGGACAAAGGATATTAATGAAAAATTAAGGAAAATTATATATGCAGATCATTGTCAACCTAAATATTAAAAACCATAATGAAAATAAGAATTGAGAAATCAAAAAAAAAAAAATCTAAAATTAAAATAAAAAAGAAATACCTAACAAATATTAGTTTTCCTTAACGAATGTCAAAATACTTCCAAATGAAAAAAAAAAAAAAAAAAAAAAAATCACCTGAAGTGAAATGGATGAAATTATGAAGTGTATGTTTGAAATTGTTATTGAAAAGATAAAAACAATCCATTGGAAGATTCCTGCAACTTATACAGGGTAGGTGGTAAGGATAAGCATTAGGGGAGGTGGGGGGGGGCGCTGTTGAATGAACGAAATAGAAAGGTGGCTAAAACAACTGTCCTTTTGAAGCTTTCCCTGCCTAATGTCTGTTGCTGGTCAGTCAGTTAAATCCACTCTCAGTTTGTTTTATGTTTATTTGTATTATTTTTTTCTTTCTTTAACGCAGACATGCAGGTGATTAGATTTTGATTGGATTTTTGTAGTCATAGTATTCAAATTTGGTTGGGTGGATCAGAGAATCAGCAGGCATATTTTTGAATTTGAAAGTTTCGTTTCTTATGTTAACAATAGAATCATTGGTAATCAGGCTCATTGGCTTGTCAAAATGCCTTCGTAGGCCAGATCCAGCCCACAGGTTGCCAAACCCCAATTTATATAAATAAATGAGCCTTCTACTGTAATTGTTTCTTTCCTTCAAACTGCTAGACTTTGGAATTTGTTTCAAATCAAATAGAAAAAGGAAAATTGAAAAGGAAAATCAAATAGAAAAATCAAATAGGAAAAGGAAAATCGAATAGGAAAATCGAATAGGAAAAGGAAAATCAAATAGAAAAAGGAAAATCAAATAGAAAAAGGAAAATCAAATAGAAAAAGGAAAATCAAAATGAAATTAAAAAGAAAAAGGAAAATGAAAAAGAAAAGAGAAAGAAAGCAAAAGAGGAAAAAGAATGACAAAAATTGGGGTGGGGGAAATAGAAAGGAGAAAAAATAAACAGGAGGAAAGAAGAAAAAAATAAATAAAATAGAAAATATAGATATAGGCCAAACTCGATTACTGTTAATATTTTAATAAAATTTGTCCATTTAAATGGTCAATTGAGGAATGGAAAATTATATTCTGAACTTCTTTCTAATTCAGTATTTTTTTTTTCAAATGTAAGCCCCATCTGACAAGTTCGACTGAAGTAAAATGAAATAAGATAAACAATATTTCTCGTGGGGGGGGGGGACACTAATCTAGAAAAGAACAACACTAAATAAAATTCCTAATTACAATGATTTTGTTTTGATTAGGTTTATTAGTAAATGGATTTGTTACAAAAATAAACTCTTATGGCGGAAACAAACAAGGTTTTTTTTGTTATTTTCTTTTTGAATCATTTTTTATATCATTTAATTTTTATTGTCAAAAATTTCAGACTTGACACAAAATGAAACGAACACGTGATCGATATACGACATTGACTAAAAAAAAAAAACAGCCTTTAGCTTTTTATATGACAAAAACGCATGAGAAAATTAATGATTTGATTTTTAAAAAAGCTTTAATCAAGAAATTATTTTCTGATTGACAATTTTAAAGGCTTCAAAATTACTTTCAAATGATCAAGTCAGCGCCATGGCAATTAAAAGTAAAGAAAATACAAAAAAGTCTGTATGATGTACGTACCAGTAGGTGTGTCAGAAACTTTGTGAAAAATATTGAATAATTCGACCCCCTGTCTTTCCAAGCTTATAACTACTCGAAAAATATAATTCAAACCCTAATTTTTTTTTCGATTAAAAGAGCAAGGACCAAGGTTTCATTTAAAAAAAAAAAAAAAAAAAAAAAAAGTGTTTTTTAAAAAAAAAAGGTTTTAAACTTCAGAATTTACAGGTAAATTTCCAAAAAACACTTTTTTGTTGTTTTAAATTTGAATATATCATTTATTGATCTTTTATCTTCAATTTGTGATATATAAAACTTTGGTGAGTAAATTAATTATTTACTTTTTAATAGACATTTCAAAATGGGGGGGGGGCGTGAATTTTAAAAAAAAAACGTTTGTCTAAAATATATTCGGTTTATCGGAAAGAGCATAAAATTTAACATTGACCCTGAAAATATCGTACAAATAGAATAAATAGAAAAATTGGTAGATTTTTGAAGTTTAAAAATTGAAAAATACTGAACTCGTAAAATTCAATTAATTTCATTACTGTTTTTTTAAAAAATAAAAAAAATAATATTTCTATTACTTTTCAAACAACTTTAAAAGTTTATTTTGGAAGTATAATCCATAAAGAAAATAAACCCACTTTTAAAAGAGAAATTACGAGTTTTTTATATTTTATTCGCAGTTTCGTGTTAGGGGTGTCAAAAATTCTGATACACCTAACGTACCAGTCACGGAACGACAATGAAATATAAAATAAAAAGAAAAAAAATGACGTCATTTCATTAAGTAGTTTATTACTATTCAGGCAAATCAAATTTTAGGTAAATTTTTACGTTAGGTCCACTTCCACAATTTTCTTTAAAATGACGACTTCTATAGGTTTTCGACTATGCTGAATAAGAAAATCTCATTTAAATTTTATAGAGACAAGTAGTTTTTTAGATATAAAAACCTGTATTATGCACTGTAATTTACTGGCCGCCATGTTTGTACGCACACGTGCGATAAACAAATGTATTTCTCTACGACCAACACTGCCACCTAGCGGAAACAAATCCACTTTTCTGCCATTGACACTGCCCCTCTCAATTTTTTTATAGTATTTGTGGGTGAGTATGCTGACAACGAATATAACAGTTAAATTTGGGGCAAATATTTTTTCAACCCACCCCAATAGGATCTTTATTCCGAAAGCCGTTCTTAACATAGGGAGGTTGGGAGTGTTTATTCTGAAAGGTGGACCTATTTGTTTATCACACGTGCATACAAACATGGCCGCCAGTGAATTACAGTGCATAATACAGGTCTTTATATCTTGAAAACTACTTGTTTCTTCAAAATTTAAATGAGATTTTCTTATTCAGCATAGTCAAAAGTCTAAAAAAGTCGTCATTTTAAAGAAAATTGTGGAGGTGAACCTAATGTAAAAAAATACCAAATTTTACGACAAAGCGAGTCACGTTTTCATCGGCCATGATTAACTCCAATAAAATAAAAAAGGAGGAATAACTGAAATCGAAGTTGAGAGATTAAAAATTAGCCTTATGTTCAATGCCTTTTAGTAGTAAAATTGTTAAAAATTGTACATTTGGATTTTCTTAGCTTTAAATAAAACTATTTGGTGGATTTACGTGATTTTGGAATATGCCATCTTCATTCCATAGCCAGTACATACATCAGACATGTTTCTGTATATTTTTTCCTTTTAAATGCTGCCATAAGTGCCAATCTGAATAAGCACCGATTCTTTAAATGGATACTAATTGGGATAATAAAAAGCTATATATATATATATATATATATATATATATATATATATATATATTAATGTCTCTCCCAATGAGGTTTTTTAACTAATGAACTATCACTTATCAGGACCCAAAGTCCACTCGAGGATAAGGGTTAATAGGTTTCTCAGGTGGACGGTGAGACAAACACCTTGATGGTTAGTGACTATGGTTAAAACTGGGCAGAATTTGATTCAGAAAACAACTTAACTAGAATAAGTGTTCAAATTAAACTCCAAAACGATCATGTTGCAGTCAACTGGAAAGCAACCCTGTAGAATTGTGTTCATCAGACGGGTAATTCTAGAAAATAAACTCTGCTCATAGAAGTTTTGATAGTTTTAGGTATACAGAGAGAAATGGGGAAATTATTAAAAGTGGTTGTATCTAGACGAGTTTTTGTTGTGAATGACGAGGGGAACCATAATCTGGAGCTCAGTCGAACAACTATCATTAAAATAACAATAGAGCAGAATAAGATTATGCTAATCTTTTCAGTTCCCACTAGATTTCAAAATCAGTTTTGTGCTCTCTCAAGGGAGGAAAAGATGTTCTGAAAGGTATTCCACCAGATGTGACAGTAATCTAAGAACATATTCGACTCTTATGCAGGTAAAGGATTGCATCAGATATGAGATACTTTCTAGAGCAGTAGAATGATCCAATCATTTTTCCATCAATCTTAATGATGAATTCAATTTAAGTCTTCCATTTTAAGTCTGAAGTGAAGGTCACTACTAAAAAACTTATCAAAGCAGTGCATTTCCACAAGGAGAGAGTCATTCATTTCAATTGGGGCAAAGTCAGAATCCAAACATTGGTGAAAGGAGAGAAGCTTGGTTTTAGCCTGAGTGGCTTCCGGGCCTTGATAAGTGGTGACCACCTTGTAAAAAAAAAAAAAAAAAAAAAAAAAAAAAGCATCTAAAATCAAACCAGCAATCTTTTCTCCATAGCACAGCATGATCCAGGTCAGAAGAGAGAGAATCAGAAAGATCTTTATCTCTAATGCTCTTCAAAGTGTTGCCATAGATAGGAGTATTATCTGCGTAAATGTTAACAAATAATAATTGATAAAAATCAGGAAAAGAGCTGAATAAATTCTCGAGGTATACCGACATTAATATTATGTTCTTCGGATTTCTGTCCATCAGCAACTACCTTTATAAACCTATCAGAGAGAAAGGATTTGATGATTGAGAGGACACTTCCAGAATTCCATAACTAGCAAGCTTGTGAAGTAGACCTTTATGCTAAACTATCAAAGGCCTTTAATATGTCAAGAGCTACTTTAGAAACAAAGCTTCCATCTATAACTTCATTGATCCTGTGTAATATTACAGTCAGCACATTAGCTGTTGGTCTTGCAAGACGAACTCCATATTACGTATCTAACTTTTTAGTGAGAAGATTGATTATTTGGATTACTGTTCTCATCTTGAGTGTATTCTTAGTATTGAATCTTCAACCTCCAGAAGAATGTCACTTGGAACTGAATTTTAATTAGTACTTTATCTGCTATACCACTGGTTCTTGTTAACAATTATAGTATGCATTTTAGGAGGTTTAAAGCTCCTATTTCTGAGGTGCTGTGTATTGTCTTGTCGGGAAACTACATGATTATTTTAAGAGGTAAAATAGAAAGTATCGACTTTATCACGGCCACTATTTCTAAAATCATAAATTGCATATAGGTGTTAATCCAAAAATTCCCTAATTATATTTTCGGACAGTTTTTTTTTTTTTTTTGCAGTTTATTTTTTATTTATTTTTCAACAATTTATTCAATTATTAACAAATAAAATCAAACTTCTTTATAATTGAACTTTTTTAATTAAATATTTTAGTTTATATGTTAACCCCAACAATAAAAAAGAATCTCATTTTTTTAGGGCCGGGGGAACAATGTTAGAGGAGATTGTAAAAAATACCACAAAATGAAAATTAAACATTAAAAACACTAAGTTATAGCAAGTTTACGTGAGACGCGGCAAAACAAGACGATCGAGAAACGAAACACAGCCAATATAAAAAAAAAAGGGGAGATCACTCCCAAGGTTTACATTTTCCTAAGTGGACAGTTTTTAAAAAAAATGGTTAAACTTATGAGTTAACTCCCTTGTTGGTTTATTTTCTAGGTTTTTTCGCGTAGACCTTACATTTCCTATAATTTACTAGTTAGTTTTAAAATAAAGACAGCACTCTGGCTTGTCGTTCAGAGTTTGTGAACTCCGAATTCATTTTATTGATCCCCCCCCTGACAAAAGGAGGGTGGATCTGTAAATTCAGTCTTGTCCATTCGTCTGTCCGCACTTTTCTCAACTAGGCCTTGGAATTTTTTAAAATATGTTATTATTAAAAAACTAACAGAACGGATTTTCCGAAAAAAAAAAAAAAAACTCCAGTTGCCTCCCTAGGGGTGTCTTTCGAGTTAAAATGGCTAAAATTAACACTTTTGTACTTATTAAAAAAAAAAATTGATGCCTTGGATTTTTATAAAACTTTCTGAAAAGTTGTAACTGATTTCTACCAACGTAATAGATGCACAGAGACTAAAGCTGCTTTCAGGACCGCCAGCAACCACTGCAAAAGAGTAATAAAAAATGCAAGAGAGCTATATGCTCAATCCATTAAATCTAAAGTAGCTGAGCAGCGGCTTGGTTCCCACCAGTTTTGGCAAATAGGATCCTGAACAGAAACGTGCATTCTATCCCAACCATTATCAATGGACCAGAGGTCATCTCATCAGCATCAGACAAGACCAAACTATTTGCCAAGAACTTTGTAGCAAATTCTACCCTATGCGACCAAGGCCATCAACTCCCCGTATTTCCTCCTGTAACATACAAATATCTGTGCGTGAGGTCGCCAAGCTAATCAAGAACCTTGATTCCAGTAAAGCAACTGGCCCTGACGGCATTCCAATTATAGTGTTAAAAAAGCTTCAACCTGAACTTGCCCCCATACTTACAAAACTGTTTAAGCATTGCCTTAAGGAGAAGTGCTTTCCAACACCCTGGAAAAACCTCATCAGTATGCCCTGTATTTAAGAATTCAGGTGATAAGTCATCTCCCTCTCAGTACAGACCAATAAGTCTCCTGTGTGCCATGAGTAAGTTGCTGGAATCAATATTAAATAGTCAACCAACTCAGCAGAAATAACCTTAGTGACACGCAATATAGTTTCCGTTCTGCTAGATCTACAGCAGATGTGCTAACGGTTATATCTCATAGGATTAGCGAATCTCTTGACAAAGGCTTCATTTCTAGGACAATTGCTCGACATATCAAAGGCCTTCGATAAGAAATGGTATAAAGGCCTATTTCACAAAACTTCCAGCTACGGTATAACTGGAAATGTTTTCTCAATTATTAAATCATTTCTCTCTGATAGGCTCATAAGAGTAGTGGTTGATGGGCAGAAATCAGAGGCCCACAGTATTAATGCTGGAGTCCCTCAGGGGTCTATCCTGGGCCCAACACTCTTCCTGATCTACATCAATGATCTCCCAAAACACATACTTAAATCATTCGTTGACATCTATGCTGATGACACGACCATCTATGGCAACATATCAAATGCCGTAAATGACAAAGTTCTCTCTGATTCTCTCTCCTTTGATCTTGATCGCATGATACAGTGGGGGAAGAGGTGGCTGTTTACCTTTAATGTATCTAAAACCAAGCTCCTATCTTTACATCATCAACGCTCTGATCCCCATCTGGCATCAATTGAAATGGATGGCTCTCGTCTAGAGGAGGCCCCATGTTTTGATAAACTTCTGGGTTTGACCTTTACTCCTGATCTGAAATGGAACACATACATCAAGTCTGTGGCCAAGGTCGCTGGGAAAATGGTGGGATTCTTCTACTGCTCCAGAAGATATCTCACTAATGATGCAATTCTCTATCTATATAAAAGCCAAGTACGTCCAAGGATGGAATACTGCTGCCACATCTGGGCAGGAGCTGCTAAAAACAGCCTATCCTGCCTTGACAGAGTACAAAATAGACTTTGTGGCTTAGTGGGGGATATCCTTTTCTCTTCCCTGCAACCTCTCTCCCACAGAAATATGAAAAATCACATTTCTTTTCAGTTCAAATTTGAATGATTCACTTTTTTTTTTACTTTTAACTTTTTTTTAAATGCTTATTATTTGAATTTCATATTTTTACGTTTTTCAAACCTAATAGTGACTCGCATTTTTTTTTTTTTTTATTTTATAAAATATAAAATGTTAAAAAACAAAAAAAAAAAATAAAAAAAAAATAACTCTACTTACCCGGTGTTATCCGGGGAGTCTTTACTTTTTTTTTTCAACTAAGATTTCTTTTAACAGGATTTTGAAAGTTAAATTTAATTATTAATGTATCGTTTGGTTATTAAGTAATTAACTGAACCAAATTGTTAGAAATTTATAAATTTTTATGGAAATGTTCGGTTTTTGTCCAGAATTCAACCCAATTAAAAAAAAAAAAAAAAAAAAAATGCAGAAAAATCTTCCGTACCCGTCACGACACTAAAATGTCATATTCCAAAAATCCTGTAAATTAATTAAGTAGTTTTTTTTTTGTTTTTAAATAATTTATGAGAAACAGATGATGGTGTGTCTCGTCCCGCCATCTTTAATAAATAATGAGATACAATTTAACTCGAATCATAGAGATAAAATCAGCCTTGTAATGGCAACGATTGAAGTCACTAAAAATTGTTTAACAAAAATAAAAATGCTTTGATTTTCTATTAAAAAAAAAAGAAAAAAAGTTAATCAATTTACATGATTTTTCGAATATGACATCTTCATTCTGTTATGGGTACATCGTACATCATAACACATTTTTCTGTATTTTTTTAAATAATTTTTTTTAATTAGGTTGAATTCTGGACCTGCATCGAATAAAAAAGCCAATTTAAATGCTTTTTTTTATTTGACATTTTAGATGCTTTTAAATTTCTAAAAAAAAAAAAATAAATAAATAAATAAAAAAAAAATAAAAGTAATTCATTTTTTTTTTTTCAACTATTCATTTAATAAAAGATTAAAATAGGCAATTTTATTTAAGAAACAGAAATGCATTCTGATGGATTTAATCTCATAATTAAATTATTTTTAATAACATTCTTTTTAAAGAAGTTTGTTGTACTTATCGCATTTCTTTTATTTCAATAAATAATTACTTTATAACAAATAAAAATGTGTAGGTTACGTAGATATGAAAAACGGTCACACAATTTGGTACTTCTGCAGTTTACGGATCGTGTTGAAATAATGTTATTTAGAAATCTATTCTTAAAATGAGGAGGGAGCTTCTTTTTTTTCTTAATTTGTGTCATTATTAATATTTATTACTGGGCTTCAAGGACTGATAGCTTAGGTTGCAACCTTTTTTTTTTTTTTTTTTTTTTTTTTTACATGGAGGTCACCACTTATCAAGGCCCGGAAGCCACTCAGGGATAAGGGTTATTGTGTGTACAATAATCAATGGGATAGTATCATCGTAATCGTTAGTATTGGAGATTTGATAAAGTGTCTTACTTAAGGGGGCGATTCATCAGGAATTTGTTTATGTTGAACTTGAAGACATCCAAGTTGTAGTCAGGTGGGAAACAGGCAAACAGAAGAGAGTTCTACAGGTGTGCACTTCTAAGAAAGAAGCTTTGTTCATGGAATCTACGTTTTGATTTTGACACAGATAAAGAGTGGGGAAAATTACTGACAGTGGTTTCAGCTAGACGGGTGTTTTTCGTGAAAGATTGTCGAGGGGGGAACCAGAGATTGGTATCAGTCCAGTAAGAAATGTTGGTAATACCACAAATTAAATAGAAGTAAAAAGGATTAACTACTATGACAGTAGGAACCAATTGTAAAAAGAGAAAGGATAGCAAAGTTTGTCAAAAAACAAGCCATTTTATAGCATGATTCAAGGGTCACATGATTATCCATTAATATAAAAGAGAGTTGCAACCTTGATTGAAGTGAGTGTCCCTAATGATGGAGGTCTGAACAGAGCTGAAAGGGAGAAATATACCAAATATCAAGGTTTCATGTATCATATGAAAAGAAACTGGAATTTTAGGGAGATAGCAATCATACCAGTTATCATAGGTGCCACAGGGCTTATGAAGAAGAACCTGAAGTCCGTCCTAACTAATATTCCTGGTGAACCAAGTGCAAAAGAGATCCAGACAATTGCACTTAAGGGAACAACGAGGATACTAAAAAAAAAAGCTCTAGGTTGGTTTCGATAAAAAGCATGGCAATGTTGGCAGCTGGTTTGGCTGCCCCATACCCAATGTTACAATCTTCAAAGGAAGAAAATGAAAAAAATAATAAAAAACAAACACAAAGAGGAAGGCACTTCTGCATCTGTCTCCACAAAAAAGGTTATAACATCCATAAACACCTTCTCCAATGTCCCTGAATTGCACGTCAGATGCTGAACAACCTTCTCAGAGAAATACGACCTCTGATTGCCAGAGTCAATAAGGCAATTCAGAGAAACAGAGAAGGTTCCCCTTCTAATTGTTATGTTTACCATTGGCAGTATGTTTTGAATGTCCCAAGTTTGAGGGCTTTAAAAGACCATGGATGCCATCTTAGAGGATTTGAGTTT
Source organism: Euprymna scolopes (assembly GCF_053919585.1). NCBI lineage: Eukaryota > Metazoa > Mollusca > Cephalopoda > Sepiida > Sepiolidae > Euprymna > Euprymna scolopes. The sequence goes on from NC_136517.1 coordinate 55,901,804, forward strand.
TTTTTTCTTCTCAGTCCGCAAGACAGAAGAACGTCTCCGATGTGAGTGTTGATTATTTATCGTATGTATCATTTATCGTATGTACAGCCACACAAAACACAAACGCGTGGCCACTTGTTTCTTTGATGAACATCACATATGAAGCTCCAATACATCTCTCTCAGGAGGTTTAAGTGCACTAAGATTTTCCAGCATTAAGTAGATCGTGTGAGTAACCCTCGTCTTCCAATAAGGATGACCACGATGATGGTTCAACTTGGTGCAAGGAATTCATTTTAATAAAGGAAATGGCTCTGTTGCAATGTGTAGTGGTGCTACAAAAAGTATAATTAAAGAACTTAGATTTAAATTTCAGAAATTGTTCTTGACACAATAGCAACTGACAGAAAAAGAAAGAGAAAATCGTCTTACCTTCTTTTGTATAGATATCTCTTACAACAGATTGCAGTCTGTTGCGACCTAAGGTAAGATGATTGCCTCAACCAGGACCCTTCATTATTTCATAAGGAATCATTCACTATTATGGAATAATAAAAGGTCCTGGTTGAGGCAATCTTCACAACACCAACTCTCTTCTGCTGGTGGAGGCTGATATAGACCAACATAAGAGAAGTGGTATCAGTTATCACTAGGCTAAGACAACAGCATATTCTTTTCATTGTTTTGACTCAAGTATACTCATTGATATCATATGCTTTTATATAAAGTGGTGTGGTTCTCGGTTGATTAACTGTGTCTGGGACGGATATATACTCAAGAGTCAAAACAATAAAAAGAATATGCTGTTGTCATAGCCCTAGTTATCACAGCCACTGCAAAATATCATGGGACTGCTATTGTTTGTTTCAATCAAAGCAAATCAAACAAGCTCTTTGTCCTCTTCAATAGGGTCATCATCACATACAGATGTACAGCCATTCAGACTGTCATTAGTATTCCCTATCAAAAAATTAAAGCCATCAGAAGGTTCCTGAATGGACAGCTCCAGAGTATAAAGGTGCTTCAAGGAATTAACTTGCAAGGAGCTATCCCCTCGTCTTATCTAAGCAAATCTCACCAAGTCATCATTTCTTGTAAATAGATGTGTGACCCTACCCAAGGCCGAAAATGGTAGAGGTTTGTTAGGGAGTTTAATTGTTACTACGTGTCCCATACAAATAACTGATGCAGTTCCTCTTTGTTGCTTTTGACCATGTTCTCTTATACTCAGCAGATAATCTTAGTACCAAATTCTCTGAAATCTTTTTAATGCCTCGTCCCTGCAATTCAAGGACTCTTAAGAGTTGTTTTCGGGAGGGAGGTTCCAGTTAATGAATACTTTCCATCTCCATCCTCAAAATCAAACGTTTACTAGAGGGTGTAAAAAATGATTTGAACTAATTTCCAAACTAGAGTCTGATGAACTTTTGTAAGTCAAGGGACATTTACAGCATATCAGAAAAAAATTGTCAGAAGGTTAAAACAATTATAAGTAGCTCAACCTATTAATTTATATAAACAAGACCTGGTGGTTTCAATCAGTCTTTCCCATACACTTCCATACCAAGGGAGTGTAAAGGTATCTTAACATGTTTGATCTCACATGTCCCTAATTTCTCCCTGAATTCACTGGAAGTACCTCATAAATCATGTCACATCCAGCTACAAAGGACTTGGCATTGTCACTACAAATATGTGAGGGGATTCCAGAAATGTTGGAAAATCGAATTAAGGCCATTAGAATGGTCAGACATATCTGTAGCAGAATTAGCAATAACCGAAATGGGGAGAAATAAAGAGCTTACCTCGAATACGTTTGTTGTGTTGCGGGCTGAGCGAAAGAGAGAGTTCCAAGATGGCGTCCATGGCTTTTTATTGGTGTTGACCCCATGCAATTCTCGCAGAATCATGTCTGCTCTCACGCGATTATGCAAATATATAATTCCCAGCCATTATAAAGGCAGGTCGCTGGGAAGCTGTCAGGCAGTGTTCTGCAGATTGTGTGTAGGTGGTTCTGGCAGTTGGATTGTTCTTTGTGACGAACCATGTATTTGCGAGAAGTGAGTTTTCTTCTGTTTTTTTTTTTTGTCTCCTTCTTTCTCTACAGTTTTTACAGCCAGAAAATCCTCTCTTCTAGAGGTGGGCGGTGCAGGGCGAAACTGACTATTTCCTATCTTTGTTCCTGACTTTTGTCTACTACATTTTGCTACAAGCTATTTTGGCCCAACTATGGCGACAGTGCGGATAAGCAGTGATATCATCAAGCCGTTCTCTGGCGAGGGAGATGTTGTAGCATGGCTGAAAAAAGTGAGACTTGTCGCACAACTTCAGCAGGTGGATGATGTAGCGAGTCTGCTACCTTTATATCTGGAAGGTGATGCACTGGCCCTCTACATGGAAATGGAGGAGTACGATCAAAAGAAGATAGACCCAATTGAGGCCCGATTAAAAGAGGCATTTGCAGCATACAGAAAAATAACGATGGTTAGATGGGCTGGCGAACGTGTCGATATTTACGCCAACAAAATCAGGCAGTTGGTTCGATTGGCCTGGTTCACAGGAGATGGCCTAGAGAGACTCACAATATTGACTTTCATCACTGGGTTCCCTGACGTCATCTCAATTGCTCTTCAACAGGTGCCGAACATCGAAGCCCTGACCATCGGGGAGCGAATGTCAAGAGCGAGAATTTTGACGACAACTGGGAAACAAAATCAGGGCCAAGAATATTCCTGTTAGTGTGACCGGTTTTAAATGCAATGTTAAAGGCTACATTGCGAAGGACTGTCGAAAACGCGGAACAAGGTGTTACCGGTGTGGTGATAGTGGACACTGGGCTCAAAACTGCTCGGGAAATGAGCGAGGGGAGGACGCATAACCGCCAGTCTCCTTCTCCACCAAGATGCGAACATGACGCTCCTGGTGACAGACATCCATGTTGACGGAATGCGATGTTTGGTGATTATTGATACGGGATGCTCTAGGACGATTTTACATGGAGACCGGTGCCGGTCTTGGAGAAAAACGAATGTGAATGTCGAAACGATTGGTGGAATATCCCATGCGTGCTACAGTGTTAGAGAGGTCTCTGTATCCACTGATGAAGGTGTATCTGCCAGAATCAATGTGTTGGTGGTGCGTGGCAAACCGCTGGGGTTTGACTTACTTTTAGGGATCGACGCCATAAAAACTCTGGGAGGTGTCGTTGTCGAGCCTACAGGATCAGTGCGGCTAGACGGCAGGAAAAATATTAAATGTGCAGCCATTTCTATTAATGAACCGGATTTCACTGCCACCTTTGACCATCAAAACCGAACATGGACCGCATCGTGGAAGTGGTCTGAGGACCACCCTCCTGAAAGGCTACACAATCGAGTGTCAGAATACCCAGTACCGGCAGAAATCTATGAAGAATACATGCAGGAGCTCCGCACCTGGATGGATAATGGTTGGCTTATGCCGTACCCAGACGATAAATTGGGACCCCCCCTCCCAAAGGCCTTGATGGCCGTGATACAGCAGAACAAAACCAAAGTGCGCCCAGTGATAGACTACCGGGAGCTAAATCATTACGTAGACGTGTTTACGGCCAACGCAGATGTTTGTGTGGCTAATCTGCGCGAATGGAGACAAAAAGGTGCTAATGTGTTTCTACTGGACCTCAAGAGAGCATACCTACAAGTACGTGTCCATGAGACACTGTGGCCATACCAGACTGTGGAAATCGACAGGAAAAAATACTGTCCGATTCGTCTGGGATTCGGCTTGAATGTGGCTCCCCTGATAATGAGAGCAATTGTCAGCAAAGTATTATCCCAGGAAAAAGTTGTAAGCCGCGCAGCATCTGCTTACATTGATGACATTTTTGTCAATGAAGATGTGGTGCCCGCAACCTGTGTAAGAGAACATCTAGCACAATTCGGGGTTGGAGTGCAAGAACCCAGAGCGGTTGAAGGACGGGGCATGAGTGCTGGGATTGACGGTCAGGATGGAACGCAGTGAACTGCGGTAGAAGCAAGGAAACGCGATTCCAGAGGCCCACAGCATTATCATGCGATGAACAATGTTCTCCCTGTGTGGTCGATTTGTTGGGCACTTTCCGGTGTGCGGTTGGCTTCGTGTGGCTTGTGGAATACTCAGGAGAGTAAGTTCGGTAACAAAGGGCTGGGATGATGAAGCGAGGGATGCCGTACTGCATCGTATGATGTTCAAGACCTTAGAATCTGTGCAGCAGGACGATCCGACCTGGGGAAATTGGTGTGTGGGCGGCAAAGAGCTGAATGTATGGGTTGATGCTAGCTCCCTAGCAATTGGTGCAGCCTTGGAGACGCGTGAAACTGTGTTGGAAGATGCATGTTGGCTGCGACCTGGAGATGACTCAACTTCTTTCTCTATGGTCATTACAGCCTAGAAATCCCTCTATTCTAGAAGTGGGCGGTGCAGGGTGAAACTGACTATTTCCTATCTTTGTTCTTGATTTTTGCCTACTACATTTTGCTACAATATCCTCAATCAATTCTAGATGCACTGACCGCACTTCCAAACAAGTAAAAACCAGCATATATATCTTCACTCTTTCTTCATCTCTTAGCACCCACAGATGACATGTATAGTCTACCCCTGTGTGTTAAACAGGCCTTATCATATTTACCTGATGTTTTGGTAAATTGGTGATTTTGAGGCAGGTAAATGGGATAGAATTGAATTTTTGGCACAAGGAGCATCCTGATAAAACTTTCTTTACAGCCTGCCTGGTAAAAAATTCTGCAGAAATAAGCAGGCACCTCATTGGTCGGTTTGACCACCCACAATTTTGTTAGGACCAATGAGATTGATCGTTGTTACTAACTGCCAATTCATATTTTAGCACTTTCTTTTTTGTTTCAGGTGGCATTAGTTTTCTTAAAGACAGCAGGCCGGATGGATGTGAAAAACAACCCTTTATTCGAGGCATGGAGCCTCTACATCCTTTTGTTTCTTTGAGATGTATTAATGCCCTAACATGGGATGGAGTGTTATCATTTGCAAACACTAATGCCCTTGTGTCACACAAAAAACTCATATTCTTCACACACTTGTGCTCTACATTTGGACCGACTTTCATCATTATTATTTTAATGTCTCTACGAGACAATTCTTAAGGTTTACATTTTGACCTGCCACTTGTCTGCCATTCGGACGTTTTTTTTTTTACAGTGAACTCCATGATGACAACCGGAGTTGAAGCATTCATCACTGGAAGGCATCACTTCAAATACATCTACCTGCTGCAACTATTCTTCAAACAGCATAGAGACCTGAATGCTGCAAGTGCAAAGATAAACATCAACTATTACGCTTTACGGGTGTTACCCACTCTGTCCCGCAGAAAGCTAAAGATGGCACATCTTTTGCAATTGGATCTTTTTACTTTAATAAAATTTATGTTGAAGTTTAAAGGTGAGCCTGTTGTGATTTCTGATTGCCCTTCTTTCATTCTATCAAGAGCAAAACCGAGGTGGGAAAATATCTCACAGCCTACCCTAAGGTATCAGTCCTTGAAGTTCAGTAATAAATACTAGTAACGCCACAAATTAAATAGAAGTAGAAAGGATTAACTACCGTGATGGTAGGAACCAAATTGTAAAAAAGAGAAAAGGTAGCAAAGCTTGTCAAGCCATTTTATAGCATGATCCAAAGACCACATGATTACCCATTAATATAAAAAAATAAAAATAAAACAATCACAAAAGAAAAGGCGCTTTTGCATCTGTCTCCCAAAACCAGGGGACATTCAAGGTAAGTAACATTTTCTTATAAAACAAATCGTATGTAAACAAATTATTTGAAAAAATATAAAATAACTGAAAACAATATTTGGTGCTTGTATAGATCAGCCCCCATGTCTTGGTTAGATCCAGTAACGAGTTACAACAACCGAAAGGCGACCACACAAAATGAAACCCGGGTTTATAAAAACGAAAAAAAAAAAAAGCAAATACCGATTCCTTTACATTGCATTGTATTTTATAAATCGTTGGGTTTTATTTCAGTTTTGTTATTGTGTGTTAGTGTTATTAAAAAAAAAAAAAAAAAAAAAAAATCAGTCACGCGACCAGTTCATTTATTTTTATAATTTGCTACATCTTTTATTTTTTTACAATTTAAATTACTAATTTCCAGAAAACATACATTACAATAATGTAAATATATCAGTAGAAAAAATATAATATGTCAATATTTTTTTGTTTGTTTTCGTTTCATGAACTAAAGTTTCATTTTGTGTGGTCGCCTTTCGATTGTTTAATGCCCACTTTCCAAACTTGTGTCACATGTTCCGAATGGGCGGAATGTAAATACGGGCAGTTTGCAATATAGCTTAATAAATCGAAAAAGTAGTAAAATAAAGAAATGCATACATTAAAAAAACACACACACACACATCAAAAAAAAAAAAAAAAAAGTGTCACCAAAAGTTATTTTTCTACCTACCTGGACAAGTTTTGTTGTTTTTTGTTGTTGTTTTTTTTTTAACTTATTTAACGTGTCTTTTTCACATATATCGTTAAAAACTGTATGATTTTCGAACTGAATAAACGTTTTAAAGTGAGTAACCACTAAAAACTTTTCCAGATAAAAGAGTAACAACTTATCTTGACTTTGAAAACAATTTATTTGTTATATATTTTTTTAATTTTTGACCACTTTTTTCGTACGTCTGTGGATTGTAATACAAGCCCTAATAATGTTATGATATAGAAAGCCATTCTTAACATGGAAGGGTGGTGTTTTTAGTACTTTCACCCCACAATTTAATTTTAAATATATATATATCGTGAAATTTCAATTTAACTTGAAAATACTATTTTTTTTTTAAATAGCACGGTAACATAAGTGCATAAATACAAAAATAATTTATCTTGTCTTTGGTAACATTATGTAACTTTATACCAGTGTTTTGTTTTGTTGTCTATACTGCAAAAACGCCAGTAAATACTAACTCGTTGCCGGATTTTATCGAAGCAATATGACAGTGACAGCTATGGGGGAAGATCTAACATTTTAAAAAATGTTTTCCGTGGTGAACTTCATTGTTTACAATTTTTTTTTACAAAACTATTATTTGTGGAAGGGCTCAAATATAAAAACCTATACATACCAGATACATTAAATTTATAGTAGTATTGCTTACCTCCAGTATATTTTAATATTCGGTCATCAATAGTCTTTTTTAAAGTGTCAAAAAGGGTATTCAAATCGTCTTCTAGAGATTCAAACTTCTCCGACGACATTTTGTTAGTTTAATAAAGAGTTGCACATTGAAGGGCGATAACTCTTACGTGCAAATACGGTTTAATTATCTGGACTTCTTTACAATAAGGTCCTTTCTAATTAATAATTATCATCCTCTCAGATAACTTTAAAGCCCCCCCCCCTTTCATTATGTTAAGAATGTCTTTCTCTAAATAATGTTATTCGGTTGGTTATTTGTTAAAAATATTTTTTAATCTATTATCATATTTTGGGTTTGTATTACTGTACACATAGATTCGAAAAAGTTATCAAAAAGCAAATATATAACAAGTAAATGTTATCAAAGGCAAGATAAGTTACTTTTCTACCAAACTGGATATATTTTTCGGGGTTTGTATTACTGTACACATAGATTCGAAAAAGTTGTCAAAAAACAAATATAGAACAAATAAATGTTATCAAAGGCAAGATAAGTTACTTTTCTACCAAACTGGATATAATTCACGTGTTTTTATTCAGTGTAACATGTTTATTCAGCTCGAAAAACATGCAATGTTTACCGATGTATTGGAAAATTCAAAATGGCAGCCGACTGTCTCTCGGAGAGGGTACGTTTGGGAAAAGGTATTATAAATAATAAACTAGACAAAATACTGTTAGAAAACAACCGAATACATGTCAAGTTATGTCACGGTAACATATATTGAGCGAATTTCTAACAGTATTTTGTCTAGTTTATTATTTATAATACCTTTTCCCAAACGTACCCTCTCCGAGAGACAGTCGGCTGCCATTTTGAATTTTCCAATATATCGATAAACACTGCATGTTTGTCGAGCTGAATAAACATGGAATATTGAATAAAAACACGAAAAATATATCCAGTTTGGTAGAAAAGTAACTTATCTTGCCTTTGATAACATTTATTTGTTATATATTTGTTTTTTGACAACTTTTTCGAATCTGTGTACAGTAATACAAACCCTATTTTTCGTGTTTTTATTCAATATAACATGTTTATTCAGCTCGAAAAGCATACAGTGTTTACCGATGTATTCGCCGATGTATTGGAAAATTCAAGATGGCGCCTGACTCTCTCTTTAACACGGTAAGTTTGGAAAAAAGTGTTATAAATAAAAAACTAGACAAAATACCGTTAAAAACTTGCTCAATATATGTTACCGTGACATAGGTTGACATATATTCGGTGGATTTTTAACAGTATTTTGTCTAGTTTTTTTTTTTTATATAACACCGTTTCCCAAACTTACCGTGTTAAAGAGTCAGGCGCCATCTTGAATTTTCCAATACATCGGTTAACACTATGTTTTTCGAGCTGAATAAACATGTTACATTGAATAAAAACACAAAAAATATATCCAGTTAGGTAGAAAAGTAACTTATCTTGCCTTTGATAACATTTATTTGTTATATATTAGTTTTTTGACAACTTTTTCGAATCTGTGTACAGTAATACAAACCCTCATATTTTATTAAAAAATAAATTCTGACAAACAAATTCGTTTGAATTTGGTTAAAAAAAAAACAACAAAAAAAAAACTTTCTGACATTTTCTTCATAAGAAAAATGTTTGTAATTTTAAAAAATACGATTGTGGTAAAGATTTTGTACTAATCAGAACGGGCCATATTTATGTTGTCACCGATGTCCCATCTAGTTCACAGAAACCAAAAGTTAAAAAAGAAAAGGCAATCTTGATAAGCGTTAAAACATGGCTGCCCAAAGCTGATATCACTCGGGGAATGAAAAAGGCGAAATCCAGATATGAAACGAAATACATTTTAAAGATTGCATGAAAATATTGTCATAAACATTTACAAGGCTCGTTGTTGCTTTCAGTTAAGTACGTGATTGTTAGAGTTAGTCTTGAGGTTACAAGTGATTATTAGAATTAGTTTAATGGTTTCATATTTTGGGATTCATGTTTTTTGTATTTCACAATTAGTTACAACTTATATTGAAATAAACTAAATTAAATTTTGAGTTTTAACTTGTTGCAGGGCCAGTCGTCCGGGGACAATCGACCCAACAACTAACAAGGTAGACATGGGCAAAATGTAAACAGCAAAAAGGCAAAGAAGAATGACAGACACAGGTTGTTTGGTTAAAGACGAGGGTTCACCTTTTATTTGCAAAGGAAGCAAAAAATTGTATGATCTGGATGCTGGTTACCCAGAAAGGTAGCATCTCACCGGAGGCTAAGGTCTGGAGAGCTGGAACAGGTACTCTAGACATAGCATGGTTTAGAGTCGCTAATTAATTCTAGAACGAAATTTATGCAATCAAGAGTAGCTTAGGAGTTTGTTGATTCCATTCAAATTAAAAAAATAAAAAGTCAATTCTTTGAATTATTGGCGTTTTGCTTGATATATTTGAATTCCAACGTGCGAAGAGGAGTCGAGGGATGGAAAGGAAGAGAAGATAAATGTATTCACTGAACCCGGATATGTTTATAGCAGAAACAAATGGAACTTTTTTCTTCCTCGAATCAATGCCTCTCCCCTGTGCTATTTGGCCACATACTGACCAATCAGGAATACGGCGCATTGATCCTTCCTATCCCCTAAGGAATTCAGCTAGCATCCGGTTTGAGGAATAAGAATTCGTCCTTACTGACAGAGACACCAAACAGAATGGACCTCCCTTTTCTTCTCTCTCTCCACCTCGGTGATTTCTAACGGTATCGACGATTCCACTGGGAATAACTACCGCGATAGCACCAGGTAGCCGGAGTCCAGCTTTTGACAAGGAACATATCACATTCTCCTTAATAAACCTTTCTATGTTACATTTTATGAAATTGTTGCGTTTGTCATTTCAGAAGCTTGTATGGAATTTTTTATTTTATTAGGTTGTGCCCTAAAAGCATTCTAAACCCTAAATGTGCATACGTTTAGCTGGCATTAGCTTATTGTGTCCTTTGTTTAAGGGAAGGGAAGACGAAGAGAAATAGCAGGGGTGAAGAACAAAAAAAAAAAAAAAAGAAAAATGGCGGTGGTGATTTTGAAACCACGACAAACTATGAATTAAAAATAATTAAAACAATAATATTCCACAAGAATTTTAATTTAATTTGCCGCTTGATATATATCTGAGGGGGATAACTCCCTATGAGTAGAGATCTTGATCTTGGGCCCCCAAAATCAAGAGATTGGACCATTCCTCTAATGACCGAGTCCCTGTTGATTTTGCGATGGGAGTTTAGTTCTAGGAGGTCCACCCTCCCAGGCTTTGCCTTCTCTCTTTTAGAAGGGGGTTAGTTTATTGCTAATTGCCTGAGTCGCCCTCACAGGGGAATGCCCAGGCACTTTTTGCAGGTCAGAGTGCCTCTTCTCTAGGGTGCTGACTTCTCAATCTCACTTTCCGATCCTGGTGTTTAAGTTCTTATAGTGGAAGAGAATTAAACAAGCCCTATGATTTTTTTTTTTTTTTTTTTTTTTTTTTTTTAGTAAAATAAAAGTTACCAGTATTTTTCTATGATTTTATCATATGTTTAAATTTTCATTGTTTTATTCACATTCTCACTAAATGAACAAATCTCTTTCCAAAGATATCGGTAAAAAAAAAAGGATTTCGCATTTTTCATTTCCCAAGTGACATTAACAAGCATTCAAACTACGATTGTCAAGATTTCCAAAAGCAGACGATCTTGACTTTAATCGATAATTTTTAAGAATATCGATGCATTTCTTATTTCTTATTTTGTTTACTTATGTAGTGGTACTTAGGTCTGATTAGCACTTTTTTCCACCACAAATAAATAAATAATTTAAAAAATCAAGTATGTGAAATAAACTTTGATGATTTAATATCAATCAAGTCTTAGTTTTTCCGTTTCAGGTGTTAGTGCAGTAAGTATATAACGGGACTTTACTATGTGTAATGACGTAATTTATATTTCTATAACAAGACGACTGATTGGTTGTTTATCTTAGCTTAGCCAATCAGCGTGGTCGTTACTCCAGCGGAAGTAGACATTGCTTTTTTTTTTTTTTTTTTAATACTTTGAATGAAATTCTAAGTCTGTTCTTGTGTAAATAAAAACTATGAGAAAAAGAAAACATCCCGGTTTCCGCTCTCGGAAGGGTCCCAAAAGGAAAAAGTTTTGTACGGGACAGAAAAAGGATTTAACTTCCAATTCAAAGTAAGTAAAAAAAATAAATAAATAAACAAGTTTCAATATTTATAAACTTTATTTCTGATTAGCGTAAGGGAGTAAATACAACACGTGGTCTGGTCTGTTCGCCATGTGTCTAGCAAACATTTAGGCTGCCTTACTGGCAGAATCAAAATATAGTATCTGAAGGAGAGATACTTCTTGATAGAGACAATTTTGTGCCTCTTTTTGAGATCCTGAACATTCCCTCTGGATCTCAAAAATTTTCATGTAATGAAAACTGATCTTGTGTTATCACAATCACCCTCCTCTCCCTTCACATATGCGATAAATAGGTACCGGGTTTGTTTTAAAAAAATCGGGCATTTTTTTCTAGAGCTGACAGCATCATGTCGGCCATTTTGTTGTTTTATCTTGCACTACTTTTGTTTAAAACTTAATAAACGCTTTAAAATAAGGGTAAATTTTTACGACGTGCCCCACGCCCCAGCGTAAACATAACCTCTCCATGTTAAGAACGGCTTTCGGAATAAACACCCCCCCCAATCTCGAAAGCCAGTCTGAACATCGGGAGCTGGCGGTGTTTATTCCGAAAGCCGTTCTTAACATAAGGTGGTTGGAGGTGTCTATACTACACTGGGGCAGGTCGTGAAAAATTCCAAAATAAGTTTAAACGCCAAAAACTTATTCAGGTAGATAGAAGAGTGTCTTTGGTAATATTTATTTGTTTAAAAAGATTAAAGTCCATTTTATTCTTTTTAGTGCTTCTACACTTTATCGGCGAAACTGGAGACGCCATTTTATTTCGAGCACCTGTCGATTAGAATCAGAGGGAGAAATTAGTATTTTAAACTATGACCGAAGTTGGAAATAAATAACAAAAAAAAAAAATTAAACTAGATAAACTTCCGGAAAGAACTATGAAAAAAGTAAATAAAGAAAGCGAAAGGACATATATCCATAATTGTTTAATTGGAAATGTTTCAATTTAATTAATGAAAACGCGAAAGTGTTATTTTAGATTAGGTCCACACTCCACCTCCACCTCCACAATTTTCTTTTAAACGACGACTTTAAATAGGTTTTCGACTATGCTGAATACGGAAATCGCATTGAAATTTTGCAGAAATGTGTAGTTAGCGAGATATAAAAAGTTGGGTTATGGTTAACTTTCGCCACCCGTTGTTTACAAAGCCATTTGCCGGAAGTGACGTTTTATCTACGGATGATCATGTGGAAAATTTCTCCACTGAAAGGTAGAGGTTAACAAGGATTTTGCAACAATGGTTTGTTGCGACCTGTGACTAGGTAAAAATTGTAGAACCTTGTCGGTCTGGTAATAAGGGTAACGATTCAATTTCCTTCAACTCCAATCCCAAACTGAAATCACCACCAAAATTCAGTTCACTCCACCCCTCTTATAATCCAGTTAGCCAATCAAATAAGTTAAATGTAACATCTACCAATATAAAAAGAGGCATCACCCACACAAAAGGTTTTTGCTGCCACTCTTCCTGAGAGTCGCAGGTAAGTGCTTCAAGTCTTCTCAACACCCTCCCACTCAACAGAAAACAAAATCAATTGTTATTGATTTTGTAAAGCCTTCTCAATATACATATTCCTCATTCTTGATCCCCAGAGCAGTGGTGACAAACCCAATCCTTTTCATCTGGCGGAGCTGCACTGATCCCAACGCATCTAAAATGGAACCAGTTATCACATTGATCACAGCAGATCATGGCCGATCCGTCATCAGGTTTATTACATCCGGGACAAATCCAAACCTGCTCACTCTCCTGTACTAAAGTGGATTCCTCAAAACTGGTTTCTGACCAAGAAATTCCTTCTATGGACTCCCAGTCATCATAACTAGGTTCCGGACCATCCTCTTGTGGTTCATATTCCGCATGTAGTTCTAGCGGATATAGATGTTTAAGAGAATATGTTCTCACACTCCCATCACCCCGTCGTATCTGTGCCGACCGTACCATACCATCGTCTCCCGGAAACAATTCTTCTACTCTCCCCAATGCCCAGAAGGGTCGAGACTTGTTTGGAAGTTTTATCGTCACAATATCTCCAGGTCGTACCTTATTAGATATAGCTGGATAACGATCTTGTTTACGTTCTCGAAGAGAGAGTAAGTAATCCTCGTTCCATATCCGTTTAAACTCCTTGAGCAGCTCATCCCGGTTCTTCAAAGATTCCAACAATATCTGTCTGGAAGGCAGTTCCCCTTCATTAATTGGTTGAATCTCCATTCTAAGAAGAAGTCCAGGGTTTTGATCTGGGCGCAGGAAGTGATTGGGCGTAATTACCTCCAATCCAGAGTCATTCGAACTCACATAGGTTAACGGTCTATTGTTCACTGCCCGTTGGACATCTGAAATGGCTGTCCACAACTCAGATTGACTGTAAATAGACCTTCCAACAGTTTTATAGAGGCATTCCTTTAATGTTTTAATCATGCGTTCCCAAACTCCTCCATACCAAGCCGAATGAAGAGGGATCTTAACATGCTTTATATTATACTGCCCAAATTTTTCATCAAATTCGGAAGAAGTTAGGGCCTGATTTAGTAAACTAACTCCAGCAAGAAATGACTTTGCATTGTCACTATATATGTGAGAAGGCAAGCCCCACATGTTTGAAAACTTGATGAAAAGGCCAGTATAAATGTGTGTACTGTCATGTCCTCAACCAGTTCTAAATGCACCGCTCTGATTTCCAAGCACGTAAATATGAGAATGTAAACCTTAGATTGAAGATTTTGGTTTTGAACCCACAGGTGTCCTGTATAATCTATCCCTGTATGTAAGAATGGCCTTATCAGATTTACTCTATGTTTAGGCAGGTCTGTCATCTTAGGATACGGAAAATGTATCGAGTTGATTTTCTGACAAATAAAGCAGTCCTTCAATATTCCCTTCACAGCCTGTCTGCCTTGAGGTATCCAAAATCCTGACATCCTGATTCTACTAAGTGTAGCCGGCACACCCAAGTGTTTAGCCCTCTCATGCTGATCCTTCACAATTAGATTAGTCAAGGGATGATTCTTCCCGAGCAATACAGGGTTTAAAACCTCATATTGTAGAGTAAAATTTTTTTTGATCCTGCCTCTGGAGCGGACGACACCAGACTTGTCCAGAAATAGGTTTAACTGACTCACAAGGTTCGGAATGGGTTTATCATGAGGTGCACGTAAGAACTTCAATTCAAGGGGAAATGCCTGTTGTTGCATTGTCTTGAACAAGTAGTCAGCAGCAGCCTGTTTATAGTCCAGTTCCTTGCCTCTTGCTTTGGATATAAATTCGAAGACTCTGGAGACCACACGTAGAAGTTTGTTAAAACACGAAAATCTGTCAAAGGCGACGATAGGCTGAGACCAGCTCTCATTACAGGTGTAGAACAGGTTCGTACGAACTATTTGCTGGTTGTCTGCACTAAGACAATCCAAAGTACTATCAGGCCAACAGACAGTTCCACCAGACAACCAGTTTGGTCCAGCACTCCAAAAAGAGAAATTTTCCTTAAATTTAGCTGCTGTCAGTCCCCTAGTCATTAGGTCCGCAGGGTTCTGATTGGAAGGCACATATTTATACCTGATAGCAAGGTTGTAATTTGCAAGTATCACTTCTTCCATCTGTGTCACATCCTTGAGGCGATTCTTCGTGAAAATGTTTTTATGGCTCGTCTGCTTGGACATCAGCCAAGTGAGTACAATTTGGGCATCTACAGCCAAATACAAACTTCCAAATTTTGTTCCTTGATAGGCTCTCAAGATATTACTAAGACATTTAATTGCCAAAAAAACTGCTAATAGTTCCAGCGTTGGCAAGGTTTTAGCTTTTAATGGTGCCACCTTTGCTTTAGCAAAAATCAGAGAAGATATACCTCCCTGAACTGCATATACAGAAAACCCATATGCCTTTTTTGAGGCATCTGTGAATATGTACAAATCCGCAACAATATCGCTATCAAGTACCTGTCTTCTAAACGATAACGAATGAAGTACCGACAAATCACTAGCTAGTAATCTCCACCTTTCCTGCATTTCCTTTGGAATGGGATCATCCCAATCAATATTAGCCTTCCACATTTCTCCCACCAATATGCGACTTTGAATGGTGACTGGGAGACATAAAGACAATGGGTCAAATACACTGGATGCGGCTGATAGTATTTGACGTTTTGTTGCTAAGTTGGGGTCACAAGTTCGCTGGACTAGGCTGATGGAGTCCGACTCTGGATCATATCTGTAACCCAGAACCTTTTCCCATGGACAACTGTGAGTTGTCAAAGTCTCATCCTTCCTCATCAATTCCTGTAGCTTTGGGCAATTGGTGTTACATGATCGAAGATCAAATCCTCCTTTCTTCAATCTTTCCTTTATTTCATGATATAGTTTTCTCAACACACCTTCCGAATTATTCGTACTGACCAGATTGTCAACATAAAAATTTGAATTCAACAGTTTGGTGCAATCATCAACTGGAAATCTAGACACATGATACTTCAATATGCAGTTCAATATAAAAGGGCTTGCGTTAAAGCTGAAGATGATGGTCGTATAACGGTAACATACCAGACGATCATCCCGTTTTAGAAAGAAGCAAAACTTATTTCTATCCGACTCCTTTGATAATCTAATCATCAGAAATGCCTTCGTGATGTCGCCCAATAATGTATATCTATTAGTCCGAAAGAGTAGAGTTAGATTTAACATGTTTCCGGTTAAATTTACCCCTGGGTATGCAGCCTCGTTTAAGGATACTCCTCCCTTGACCTTCAATGAACAGTTGAAGACTGGTCGCATTTTAGTAGTTGCTATGCTCTCGGATTTAAAGACTGGTCGATGAGGGATCCAAACATGTTTATGGAACTGTTTAGGTGAACAATGAAAGGGTTCTATTATGCCCTCTGCCTCTTGTTCGGCAAAAACCTCTAAATATTCCTCATAGAGGCCCTTCATTTCCAGAGTGTGTACCACCCTATCTAACACCTTGAGGGCTACTTGGTGATTAGAGCGCACCTGAGCTAATTTATCAGTGTGCCACGGTAACTGCACCCAGTACCGTCCCTCCTTAAACTCTATATTTCTCATAAACTCCTCTACCTTCTGGGCATCATAGTCGGACAAGGTATCATTCTCTGATAGCCCCAAAGACTCCACACTGTAAATCCACTCCAGACCTCTTTCTACAGTACTGTCCTCAAAAGTTTCTTTATAGGGGTCCGAATAAGAAGAACACACGTCAAGAACACTATTAACAATGGAGGTCGGACACTTAACAGTTCCCATGACTTCTCCATAAACTGGAACCTTGCGTTGGATCGTTTTAATTTGGTGAGGAAACATGAAATTCCTGGGATCCCCAAAAGGTATCACTCCTCATGGGGAAAGCCAAGCTTTCCCATTCATACATTTTATCATTTGTAGGGGTTCCATAAATTGTAACAGGTCTACCCCTATTAACCCTTCCAAAGTTATATTGGCATTTCTTCCTAAATCTGTATCCAGGGTGTAATCCAATTTCATAAGGTTCTCGACCACAATCGGCAAATGCTCCACTGTATGAATGATGTCTAATTCCTTGTCAATAAGGATAGGTAGCTGCCGCTTTACCCCTGGCGTCAACTCCACTGTTGTGGTAAGTCGCTGAAAATTGCAGGTTTTCCTTCCTAGAAACGTCACAATCTCAAAGTTTACCTCTGAGACAGATCTTGGGTCACAAGCCAGATCCTGCAAAATTCTTCCACTAAAGTACGAATTTTGACTGCCCGTGTCTATCAAACATCGCAGCTTCACAGCTTTGTCCCCTCTTTGTAGTACGATGGTAGTAATCGGCAAAATACACTGCTGCTCACCCAAACTGGTATTGATACATTCATTTGTTGATGTATATGGCATAGGGCACATGATTGCAGTATGGTCCTGGGCTGAACATCGCTCACAATTGCCCTTAGGGCTTCTTTTACAGGGACACGAATCACTGAAATGATTGTTACTTGTGCACCTATAACATAGTCCGAGTTCTCGACAACGACGCCATCTTTGAGGAAATGTATGGTATTCTTCACAAACTTGAGTGGAATGACCATCCCTCAAACAAAGGTTGCAGGTTTTATGCCTCTCCTGGATATGGAAGTTCTCCAATGTTGGTGTTGTTGTCTCTGGTTTTCTGTCTGGATGAATGTATCTACGAGAGCTACCATAATCCAAATCTCTCTGGTTTGCTTCAGGGAGTGCAGCCTTCCAGGATTTTAAGATCCTGATGCCCGTATCTAAAATAGAAGTTAAAGATGGATGCGGTGCCCCTACAGACCTCACTAATTCTTCCTTAAGACGGTTGGGCAGTCTTTGGAACAGTATATGAGCCGCTAATGCCCTTCCGCCTGAATTTCTTTCCATAAATCCATATCCCAACATAGAGTCCAATTCCGACAACTCGTATTTAACCTGAGACAAATAGTTTTTAAGGTATTCAATATCATACCTGCCTCGGGTGGACAGTTTGAATAGGCTAGAGAATATCTCCTCTCTAATGCCCTCTTCATCCCAATAATTATCCTTAAGAATTTTTATTGCGGCATCATAATTATTGGATGTCTCCTCTAGATGATGTATTAGCCGAAACGGACGTCCCGTAACACAAGTCTTGAGGTAGGTTAATTTTTCTCTCCTTGATTTTAATCCCGAAGTGCAATAGTCAAATCTAGTGAGAAAATCTCTCAATGCAAATTTGTTCTCAAAGTCCAGGCCATCAAAACTAGGGCATTTGACCTTAGGCCTAAACATAGAGGTGTCAACTTGAGATGGCTGCATTACATTTGGGAGCATGAAGGGAGGAGAATCATCCTTGTGAACCTCTGCAATTAAGTTTTGTAAATCTCTTTTCACCTCCTCTTTGAATTTGATAAGGTCATAAGCATGCGGTGCCACCCTATCTCTAGGAAGGAATTTAACCAAGTTTTCCTGAACTTGGTCTACTTTAGAAAGCCACTCGTTTATGTTGTCTGTGGTGTTCTTCAAGGCACATGCATCCACTGCGACTCTTTTCTTTAATTTTTCTAATGTGTATCCGATAATGTTTTTATATCTTTCCTCCGTATCCAAAAGGGCCTCAAGAAGGTGATCCGGTTTTTCTTGCATTCCTAAGGAATCCTCAAGGGAAGACATTTGTTCCGCGGCCATAATAATAAAAAAATAACAGAAGAAAAAAAGGGGGAAAAAAAAATGCACAAGGTCTGCAGATCAATGTTGCAAAGTGTGGAAAATTTCTCCACTGAAAGGTAGAGGTTAACAAAGATTTTGCAACAATGGTTTGTTGCGACCTGTGACTAGGTAAAAATTGTAGAACCTTGTCGGTCTGGTAATAAGGGTAACGATTCAATTTCCTTCAACTCCAATCCCAAACTGAAATCACCACCAAAATTCAGTTCACTCCACCCCTCTTATAATCCAGTTAGCCAATCAAATAAGTTAAATGTAACATCTACCAATATAAAAAGAGGCATCGCCCACACAAAAGGTTTTTGCTGCCACTCTTCCTGAGAGTCGCAGGTAAGTGCTTCAAGTCTTCTCAACACCGTATAGAATGAACCTTTTTTTTTTATATAAGTTTTATTCAAACAGGCTTTATGGACTTTTTTTTTGTATTTATTAACTGTTTTATTCTTTTTATCAAAAAAAAAATAGAATTTTTATATTGACATATTATGGACTGTTTTTCAAACATCGAAATTTTAAAATTAGTTTTATTTAAAAAAAAAAAAAAAGACGGTGTTTTTTTTTTTTTTAATTAAATTCTAAACTTTATTTGAATTTTTCAACAAACTTTTACAGAGATAAAAAATAGACTTTATAGATATTAACGAAAAGTCTTTGTTTATTTTAACTCTTTAACAAATTTTTACAGACATAAAAAATAGACTTTATAGATATTTTATAATTTATTTTAAATATATTTAATGAAAAGTTTTTGTTTATTTTAACTCTTAAACAAATTTTTTATAGATTCTATAAAATTATTATTTCTAACTAGCAGGGGTACCCGACGTTGCCCGTGTGTGGAGAGGTGGTGTAGTAAGGAGCCAGTACAACCAGAAAAAGAAAAAAATAAATCTCTGGGTGGAGAGAGGTGTAAAAAAAAAAAAAAAAAGTTTAAGCAAACGGTAAAATAATTCAGTTTTTGTTTTAAAAGGATAAAAAATGCCATTACATAAGCCTCAAAATGAGGGAAAAATTAAAAAAAAAAAAAAAAAGGATTAGGCAGGCAGGAAGGCTCAAACCTGTAACACAAAGGAGGAAAAGAAGGTGAAAAAAAAAAAAGCAAACCACTTAATCCCGCGATATACGACTTCGCTGCCGTTCAAATTAAGGCTAGTCATTGCAAGCATGTATGATGACTTTGCAAAAATGTCGATGAAAAAGTGACCCCCACCTTGTACAAAACTGCCCAGTTGAGGGTGAAGGAATGAATTTTTTTTGAGAATTTTTTTATATTTGTCATCCGAAGATCGAGCTTGAAAACGATACCAATCTTATGAGGATCCGTCGTGTGTATGGAAAGTTTTAGCAAGACATACAAACACACACACACACACACACACACATTTTGCCTTTTATATATTAGACTAGCGAGGGTGCTCGGCATTGCCCAGGTGTTTGACAGTGTGTGTTGAGCAAAGAAAAAAAGAAGTGATAGTAGGCAAGCAGGCTGGAACCTGTACTGCAAGGAGGAAAAGAACATGAAAAAAAGATGTGACATCTTTGCTGTTGCATCCATCACCAAACTAGAAGTGGTGAAGGTTTAAATTTAGGCTAGTCAATCGAAAATATCGGCGAAAAAAGAAACTCCTCCTTGTAGAAAAGTGTCCAGTTGAGGGTGAAGGAATTAATGTTTTTAGCCAATTTGTCGATATTTGTCGTCCAAAGGTTTGAGCTTGAAAACAATACTAATCTTGGGAAAATCCGTCGCCTCTGTCAAAAGTTTTAGGCAGGCATGCAAATATGCATACATACGTTTAAACAGACAGGTGAGATTTATATTATAGATTAGCGGGTGTGCTCGGTGTTGCCCGGGTGTTTGGAGGTATAAAGAAAAAGACAAAAAGTTTTGGTAGGCTCGACTCCGAAATCTTGAGGCGAAGGCGTGATAACTTACCGCAACGCTAACTGGGCAGAGAAGTGAGAATGGTTGAAATTAAACGGTTAAAAATGAACATCTGGTTTTCTAGGTCAAACATTACGTCATAGAGAAATGAAATCATGCTGAGCCAAAAGCTGATCAAAGCTTATTGTTTTCTGGACGTCTCTGCATGAAAGGCCAAGAAACTCGCTTTACTTTCGATTTAGTTTCGCTTTTTAAGGAAAAACAAACAAACAGGCAGGATCACAGGATAGCGTGAATTTTATAAAATAAAAGTCACTCAAATGAAAGATAATCATGACTTCCTTTGCAAATCATAGATATTATAATCTATGGGGTATATAAAAAGTTCTAAGAAACAGTGACCTCCCCCCTACCCGAGCTTTTCCCACCCCTCGAAAAAAGCCTTTGCCGGACTTACAAAAAAGCGCACAAACACACACACATTTTCGCTTTTATATAATAGATGACTTGAATTAAAGTTTAAAATGCAAAAGTTAACTGTCATGCTTGAGTTGTGCTCTGAACAGAAACATTCATTTTGAACATGCCCCTGTCATATCAAAGAACATACTGTTGACTTTATATGTCTGGCCTTATTGCTTGTGTGGTGATAATGGCTTGAATTTAAGTTTAAAATGAAAACATCAAGTATCATTGTGCAGTTGTGCTTTAAACAGAAACATTTCAAACGCAACCCTTTAATATCAAATAATCTACTGTTGACTTTATATGTCGGGTTTGTTGTAATGTTACACTATGTAAGGTGTTAACTTAGATCAAAATCACCTGTTCCTTCTTTCATCAGATTATTTAAATCATCAATACTTATCAAAGGCATTCAGATACAAAGCCTATCTAAGGAAACTGCCAGGTACATAAAGTACCTACGTGTGAAATTTCATAAAAATCGGCTCAACCATTTTTATGTTCATAGGGAACAAACTCTCACACACACACAAATAGTTCCTTTTATATAATAATAGAAATAAAGATATATTATGCACAGGCATAAATTTCATGTTTACTAACAATCATCAGTGTGGCTATATATAACTGTTCTGTCATTCAAATTATCTAAACTTTGGACCTGAGTAATTCCAATCCAACAACCTTAATCATTCAGACAACGTGCAACTATATTTAAAATGTAGGAGAAATAAACTCTATATTTATTGACTAACAGAGTATCCTGGGCCCATCTCTTCCTGATTTGCATCAATGATCTCCAAAAACACATACTTAAATCATTCATTGACATCTATGCTGATGACACGACCATCTATGGCAACACATCAAAGACCGTAAATGACAAAGTTTTCTCTAATTCTCTCTCCTCTGATGCGCGTGGTACAATGGGGGAGGAGGTGGCTAGTCATTTTTAATGCATCCAAAACCAAGTTTCTATCTTTCTATCATCAGTGCTCTGATCCCCATCTGGCATCAATTGAAATGGATGGCTCTTGTCTTGGAGAGGCTCCATGTTTTGACAAGCTTCTGGGTTTGACCTTTACTCCTAATCTGAAATGGAACACGTACATCAAATCTGTTGCCAGGATCGCTGGGAAAATGGTGGGATCCTTCTATCGCTCCAGAAGATATCTCACTATTGATGCAATTCTCTATCTGTATAAAAGACAAGTACGTCCAAGGATGGAGTACTGCTGCCACATCTGGGCAGGAGCTGCCTATCCTGTCTTGACAGAGTACTAAATAGACTTCGTGGTTTGGTGAGGGATGCTCTTTTCTCTTCCCTGCAGCCTCTCTCCCACAGAAGAGACGTTGCGAGCCTGATTTTGTTTTATCGCTATTTTCATGGCAAATGCTCGTCTGAGCTCCAATCTCTGGTCCCCCCTCGCCAATCTTTCACGAGAAACACCCGTCTGGCTGAAACTACTGTCAATAATTTTCCCCACTCTTTATCTGTGCCTAAATCCAAATGTAGATTCCATGAGCAGAGCTTCTTTCTCAGAAGTGCATGATTGTAGAACTCTCTTCCGTTCGCCTCTTTCCCACCTGACTACAACTTGGATGTCTTCAAATCCAACATAAACAAATTTCTGACAAACTGCCCCCTTAAGTAAGACACTCTATCAAATCTCTAATACTAATGATTATAATAATATATTATATAATACTATCTCATTGATTACTGCACACACAATAACCCTTATCCCTGAGTGGCCTTCGGGCCTTGATAAGTGGTGACCCCCCTGTAAAAAAAAAAAAACAGTGCTTCAAGCAAACATTAATCTTTTTTTATTTATTTATTTTTTAGAAATACATATGAACTCAACAACAAAGAAAAAGAAGAAAAGGTTAGTAAAAACATTTTGTTTTCTGGTTGTTGAAATTCTCTGAAAAAAAAAAGTTTTCATGGCATGTATTTGATAGCGTTGTAACTTTATGTAGCCCGCAAAATGAATTGCATTTCTCAAGGAACTACTGCACAAAAACAAAATGATATAACATGACAAACAGCACCCTACCTGAGAATTCTTCCTTCAATCACCTTGGCCTACATTTGCAAGCAATATGAACTGGAACAAATACATAGAGGACATTGCAAAGGCTGCTGCAAAGAAGGTGGGTTCCCTCTATCAAGCTAGAAGGCTACTCACACCTGAGAGTATCCTGTACCTTTACAAGGCCACCATTCACTCATGCATGATTATTGTTGCAACATCTGAGATGATGCATCTACCACTAGTCACTCCCTCTTAGATAAAGTCCAAAAAAGATTTGTCAATCTAATCGGTCCCACTTTATCAACTAAGCTCCAGCCCCTGTCCCATCACCGCAGTGTTGTATCACTGTGCCTGTTTTACAAATATTTTAATGGAATGTGTTCTGATGAACTTGTTTCACTTGTACCCCCTCAACGTACATATCCCCGACAAACCCGCTTTAGCAATAAGATCTCACCCCTTCACTGTTGTTGTCCCTAAATGCCAGAAAGCTTTCTATTCTAATAGTTTCTTCCCTCGAACAGCTAGACTTTGGAATTTCCTTCCTGCTGCCCGCTCCCTGGCTATACTTATAATTCAGAAGTTTAAATGTAACATAAACAAATATCTTGTTAATCTTTCCTAGACATGGGCCCCAAATAGTAGCCCCTTATGTCCAAGTAGTGATATGCTTTGTAAGGGGTGAACATGAGTAAAAAAAAAAAACGTCTTTATGATTTTTTTTTTTTTTTTTTTTTTTGTTGATCATATGGTAAATATCACAGAATATATTTTTTTGAATAACTGGTTTAATGAACACTTAATACTTTTCTGTCAATTTTTTTGATAATGCATATTTTGTGTTTACAATACTTCGTCAGGAAGTTTTCATTCACACCAAAAGAATTCTAAACTCAAACGCAAATAAATGTAATATCAGGGTAGTTTTTTACCCCCCCGTGTTAGAAGCATTGACTGAATTGAAGCCAAATTACAACGCAAACATCTGGATTTACAAATTTACATATATATATATATTTCGGAGTTACCTCCTTCGTCAGCATTTAAAATTTGTCTTCTTTTTTTCCTGATGATGATGATGTTAAATTGAGAAAAAGTGAATAAAGCGTCAGTGTGGTGTTACCTGCAGTGTTGATTTTGAAATGCGGATGTTTAACTTTTTCTTCAATTCATGGTGAGGAAAAAAAATTTTAAATAGTAATGAAGGAGTATAATTTCGAAATATATATTTTTATAAATTTTAAACAGGTAATACTTGTTTATTTTTGCATTGTAATTTAGCTTCAAACATATTTCATACATATTTCATTTTAAAATTCAAATAAATGTAAATAATAACCAAGCAATGTCTATTATCTATAATATAAATATGTAAACCAAACGAAAATATAATTGCTGCATCAATAGCCACGGACGGAATTTGTATGAAACTTTGAATGGAAGCCTTTATTTAATTCACAAGGGATAGCATGCTCTCGTTCTGCTTAGTAACTTCCAATTTTCTTCAGGTATATCTTTTTCATATACTTATATATATTTAAGTATATACGTTTTTCCATTTTTTTTTTCTTACTTTCAGGCTGCACTCTCATATTCTTCTTCATCAGACGAGGAAGAAGAAAACCCACTGAAGCAGTTGGTTACTGCTCTTCGCAAGGACTCCAAACAGAATCCAGATGATGAATGTAAGAATCCATTTATATTTTCTGTTTTTCTACCTAATAAAGTAAAGTAAGTCTGATTTTGTTCATCTTACAAAATCGTTGTTTGATTTTGGTTTATCAGATTCGTTGTTTGATTTTGGTTCATCAGATTGGTAAGAGTGTAACCTGAGTGTTTACCAGAGAGTGTTAATTAGTTTTTGCATGTCGTGGGAACATCTCTGAAATGACTGTTACATCCTGGACACACAACCAACTCACTGAGTATTAAACACGATAAAATGATAGGTACACTCCCTTTAGATCAAGAGGTTTATATGAGGTCGGTTATATTTGCTTGACAGGTCTTCTTTTCATGTTCTCAGCATCATTAGTGGCAGGATTTTCATCATCATTAATTCTCAGGGGAGAATTAATTATTTTATTTGTTGCTGGAATTGTATGTTGTATTAAATAAGCAAACAAATTTATATATATATATATATATATATATATATATATATATATATATATATTTGTAGTCATCGACATACAGTCCTGTTTCGTTGTATCACAACTTATCAGTGCCGCTAGACTAGCATCTCTCCCAAGCCAAGGATTGAACCTAGGACCGTCGTGTTGACAGTCGGCGGTTCTCCCACTCGACCATGGAATTGACGCCCGTAAATAACTCATAGGAATGTCTATTTGAATAGACACCCGCCACCACTTTTATAGTGCTCAAATCGTCTGTTCGTAAACAAACAAACAAACAATGAGCTTTGCATTTTCAGCCAATTAAGTAGCGGGTGACATTATTTACGACAGTGCTCTACCCAAAGAGGGGGGCTTAGAAATTAAAAACTCCAAACATTAAGCTGGCACAACTCGTCCATTGCCAATCAAGATTGGGTCCTAACTGTTTACAACTGCCTTGAGCAGCATCCAAATTCCAATTGATTTATAAATCTTCCCCTATGGCAAAAAAAACTAGAGAGATAAAGAGGGAAATGAATACTTATATTCATATTAAATTTCAACAGATTGTTCTGAATTTTAATTTTTAAAAGCCGATGTCCTCTCCTCTTTGAGTTTTGTATTATTAATGTTTGTGCCATGGCCTGACCTGTATTGAATTTGCATAATTTTGAATATAAACTAACCTTTTTTTTTCTTTTTTTTTCTTTTTTTTTAATAAGGGGTATCACCACTTATCAAGGCCCGAGGGCCACTCTAGGGTAAGAGTTAATAAGTGTGAGGTAAATTGTAAGACAACATAATATCTTCAGTTGAATCATAGGTTTTTCTTTCTGTGTGACCTCCTTGGCAATTTGCACATGCATCTTTATTATCTTTTGGGTTATCTGTAAAGATACTGGAGTAGTTAGATTAATGATCCACGATGTCCTGAAGTTTGTTTTGGTTTATGAAGAGGTGAGTACTTTCTTTGGGAGCACATTCAAGTCTAGGATTACCTCAGTTAAGTATATGATCTTGGTAAGTGGTAAGACAAATATGAAGAATAAATTTGGGTGAAAATGCTTCCATATAGAGCAACAATAATAATTATTTATTATATATTTACAACTTTAAAAGGTACTTGTACAGTTTAATCAAGACATTAAAAAATGAAAATATTGAAAAAAAAATTCAAATTTTACGTATCTGTTATGGAATGAAGTTCTCCGATAAAAAATTTCACTTAATTTCATCAAGTAGTGTTTTTTTTTTTTTTTTTTTTTTTTTTTTTTTTTTTTTTTTTTACAGCAAAAAAACAATTTGTTATGATACCAAGCAAAAGGTTTGATGTTTAGGAAGAAAAGCTAGTATTAAAGATGGGGAGGGAGTGTTGGCACTTTAACTGGAGTTATCTCCCCGTGGCGTGTTCACAAAATTCCAACATCAACGCGCTCTCATAAAAACGTGTTTTTCCGCTGTAAAAAAAAACTACTCAATTAAATTAAGTGAATTTTTTTGCAGAGATCTTCAGTCCAAAACGGATATGTACAATATAACCTTTTTTCATTATTTTCATTTTTTAACGTCTTGATTAAACTGTACAAGTGCCCTTTAAAAGAATTACTTGGTAATTACTTATATTGTAGTCACTGAGCAAAACATCCATTAAGTGTTTTGTTTTCTCAATATTGGCTGGTTGAATGCCAAGGCAATAATACTATTCCAAATCTCTTTGAGGCAAGAGAGACAACTTTTGACTACAAAGTTATTTCTTTATAAATTATTCAACTTTTCTTTTTAATCTTTAATTATTATGTTTTAGTATGTAGTCAGCTGACACCTCCCTTTTGACCTTCAGTTGAGTCCTAGGTTTTTCTTTTGTATGATTGGCATGTTTTGTTGAGTCAAATCAAATGTATGCAATGGTATCTCCAGTGGAAAAAGTATCATTTTTGCATGTTGGTTTCTGTGAGGTATAAATGTCATAACTGATTTTAACCCAAACAGAAGACTGCAAACTGACGTCATATTTCAGCTTTTTATTTTTTTACACAAGATGTGACCCTGAGTCCACTTCTATGATAGTCTTTTGCTAAGACTTTTTCTCTTTGCTTGAGAGTGGAATACTATGACTGTTGAACTGCTGTTCCATTTGTATATTTCTCTTGTGAGAAATTTGTGCAGTTAGATGAATGGCATCTCTCGGTAAACTGGTTTTCCTGTTCAATAGAGTCAATGAATTACTGTTAAGGTTTAGTGTAACCTTATAACTTCTTAGGAATATCTCTAGAATTTCTGGAGTAGTTCCTTCCCCTTTGAGTTTTAAGAGTGCTCTCTAAAATGTATCCACAAAATGCTCAACCTGTCCATTTGATTGAGGATGAAAAGGAAGGGGGGGTTCATATATGGTTGATATTAAGTTTGCCTGCAAAAATCTGAAAATTTCCACCGAAGTGTGAGTAGTGCCATTGTCAGACACTCTGTTCTCTGGGACTTCAAATTAGTGGAAAATGTGTTGTAATTTTAAAATATTTTCCATCAGTTAGTCCTGCACGTCGATGTGAAGGCATGACCAGGGCAATCCGAAATACACCAAGAAAAAAATATTTATTTTCTTCAAGCTTTTACTGTTTACTGTACAATTTTCTAATTGTTTGGCCTGTAGACATGGCTACATGCTTAATGCTAATGTGCCGATGTCCAAAATGAAATTGTTTCAATTTACAATTTCCAAATTTTAATTGAACACTGTGTTGAGTAATGGGTTGGAAACTGTAATCTCATGGATCATTTATAAAATAATTGGTAGTGCTATTGGCAGTTGATATGAGCATTGAAATAATTTCTGATTCTGCAAATAGTGATGAAATAACAGAATCCTTTTTGACTTTGGTTTGTTTATCGATGAGTTTGTATAAAGCATCAGCATGTTTGATTGTATCCTTTGAACAATATTTGATGAAGAAATCATAATCCGACATCATAGTGGTCCATCTTTGCAGCTGGATAGACTGGGATACCTTTCTTGGATTCGAAGATGCTAACGAGAGGTTTATGATCTGTGATCAAGCTAAAGTGACGTCCATATAACATCTTGTGAAATCTTTTTGTGGCAAAAATTATTGCCAAAACTTCTTTCCCTTTCTGATTATAGTTCCGCATGATCAGTGTTGTGACATAGATGCATGAGCTATTATTGCTTTTTGGCAGCAATCAGGAAAACATATATATATATATATATATATAATTATTATTTTCATGTATCCACATAAAAATGAAAAAATGTACCTATCAATCTGACTATCAGCAAGGCCACCCAATGTTGTCCCAGCAATACAATTGTTTTAATATATAATTTTCAAATTTTAATATTTTCCAAAAAGATTGCATCCATTAATCTCAGCCAAAGATGATTGATGCTGAAAAACAGGTTGAAGGTTTTAACTTTTACATGCCACTGGTCATTTTATACAATGGAAGTGCAACACTGATTCAAAATTCGTAGCCTCGCAGATCATTCATGAAATAAAAATAATTGGTAGTGCTATGGCAGTTGATATGAGCATTGAAATAATTTCTGATTCTGCAAATAGTGATGAAATAACAGAATCCTTTTTGACTTTGGTTTGTTTATCGATGAGTTTGTATAAAGCATCAGCATGTTTGATTGTATCCTTTGAACAATATTTGATGAAGAAATCATAATCCGACATCATAGTGGTCCATCTTTGCAGCTGGATAGACTGGGATACCTTTCTTGGATTCGAAGATGCTAACGAGAGGTTTATGATTTGTGATCAAGCTAAAGTGATATTTATATAACATCTTGCCGAAATTTTCTTTTCCTTCCGTCCGACTATAGTTTTGCATGATCAGTGTTGTGACCTAGATGCATGAGCTATCATTGTTTTTTGGCAGTAATCAGGAAAGCTATGTAAAGTGACAATTCCAACATCATAATCAGATACAACAGAAACAAGAATAATATCCATTGGTGGATTGTCATGTGTGGGCAACATATCTGAAGAAAGTAAACATTTAATCTTTTAAAAACAGACAGTGGACCATTTTTACTGTACATCCTTTTTTTTTTAAGACTTTTGAGAGGTGCACAAACTCTATGAAGTTCTAACATAAATGCGCTGTAGCAGCTAATTATACCAAAGAAAGAGTGTAAAGTTTTGATATTTGCTGTGTCGGCATTATTTTGTAACTGAAATACTTTCTGCATTTGACTGTTGACCATTTTTGTCAAAAGTGAATCTCAAATACTTCACAGTTTTCAGCATTTACATGCCATATTGCTAGATTTGTAAAAATTTGGGAAAATTGAACATTGTAAAAACAATATCATCGATTAATGCTGCAACTCCTATCAATCCGGTCCTGGATTATGACCTTAAACTATATCCGATGGTGAGGCCTCAGCTTGCAGGCTTTGGGGAGTGTGGAGCCACTCTTTAATTGCCATTGTTCTCAGGTCCACTCTGACCTGGAGTGGTAGTACCTGTTAGGGTCCCAACTATGGGTTGAATAGAAACCGACTTAAAAAAAAAACAAATATATTCTATTAAAAAATTTTTATTCAAAATAACTAAATTTGGCATTAAATAACCTGAAAAAGGGGTTGATATGCCGTAAAACAACCAACCAACCTATCAATCCGTTTAACTTTGTATCCACTATTTGCTGGTATATAGCTGAGTTGGTTTTACTCCAAAAGGAAGACAGTAGAATCTAAGGAGTCCTTTGTATGTGTCAACTGTTACAATCATTTTTGACTCCTCATCAGACTCTAACTGCAGGAAAGCATCTTCATCTCAAAAATTCTGGAAAAATAGTTTTGAATTTTAATCTTTTGTAGTAAAAAAATTTTTTATTGTTCCATTTATACATGTAAAAATGATTTCAGCAAATTTAAAAAATTTTTTTTTTAAGTGTCAGATGATTCTATAGAAGATGATGGTGAAGAAATTGATGAAGCAGAAGATGAGAAAGAGGCTGAATCTGAAGAGGAGGGAGAAGTGGTAGATAGTGAAGCACAGGAGGAAGAAGAAGAAATAGATGGTGAAGATGAGGAGGAAGAAGAAATAGATGGTGAAGATGAGGAGGAAGAAGAAATAGATGGTGAAGATGAGGAAGAAGAAGAAATAGATGGTGAAGATGAGGGGGAAGAAGAAATAGATGGTGAAGATGATGATGATGATGAGGAGGAGGAGGAAGAAGAAGTAGATGGTGAAGAACAGGAGGGAGAAGAAATAGATGGTGAAGAACAGGAGGAGGAGATAGATGGTGAGGAACAACAAGGAGAAGGGGAGGAAGAAGAAGAAGAAGGTGATGAGAATTTGGAAGAAGGCTCTGATGAAGCAGAAGAAAGATTCGCCAGTTCATCGGAGGAAGATTCAGGCCCCGAAAGTGAAGATGACGAAAATGTTCCCATTTCTCCTGAAAAAGGTAAGTCATATTTTCATAAATACTTACATGGCGCATTGAATTGCCTTCACCTGGCAATTATATTTTAGTATAATTTCAAATATTGAGTGACCCCTCCCCATCCCAAAAAATGTGAACTTGGACTTTCGCCAAGTCTCATTTCTTAATTTTCTTAAAGAATTATTTAAAAATTCAGTAAAAGCTGTTTTTTTTTTGTGTTCAAAATATCAAAACAAGATTATCTTTGTTTTTTGTGTTTCTTAATTTTTTTAATTCCGTATCGGATTGATAATTTGGATTCTTCATACTACTGTTCTTATGAGTGTTATTTTCATGTTTCGGTCGCTGTAACCTCTGACCTTTATCAGATGTATCTTGGCAAATTCAGAAATCCGCACAGAATTTCAAATGGAACCTTTTATTTAATCTGCCGAGGCAGCATGTTCTTTTCTGTCAGCCATGAATGGGTAAAAATCCTAAGTAAGTCACAATTGTATTTAGTGTCATCTACACTGAGGATTGAACTTTCAGCCTCGAGAAGAGTGTAACTTATAACTGAATTTTACCAAATAATTTATCCACTATGCCACAGGTCTTTGTAGATTCCCAAGTTCAACAAGATACACCTGAAGAAGGTCAGAGGTTACATCAACCAAAACTTTGTGAAAATAACACTCAAGATGAGTGAAGAATTCAAATACTCTTGTTTCTTTATTAAGAACATGTGTTTGAGATGACCTCGATTTAGCACTATCTGGTGCTACCAGGTCAGGCTGTCTTGAAGATATTGGCTTCCTGAGATAAAATGTACTAAACATTGATGGGGTTTTTTTTTTTTTTTGTATTATTAGTTTTTCTATTCCCTTTTGCAAAACTTATTTTCTGCAAAAACAAAACAACAGACCGCCTTTTCTCCCCCCCCTTTTCTTTTTTCTCTTTTATTTTTCTCCCTCCCCCACAGTCCTGGATATGACCTTAAACTATATCCGATGGTGAGGCCCCAGCTTGCGGGCTCTGGGGAGTGTGGAGCCACCCTTTAATTGCCATTGCTCCCAGGTCCACTCTGACCTGGAATGGTAGTACCTGTTAGGGTCCCAACTATTGGTTAAATAGAAACTGACTTGCAAAAAAGAAATATATTCTATCAAAAAAATTTTCTTCGAAATCACCGGATTCGGCATTAAATAACCTGAAAAGGGTTGATATGCCGTAAAACAAAAACAACCAACCAACCAACCAACCAACCAACCAACCCTTCCCCACTGGTTTCCTTACTTAAGATGTACTAACCATTAATACTATAACTCTTTCCCCCTCTCTCATTGCAAAACTCATTCATGTTCTGCAGGGTACAGGACAAAAACAACAAAATGCACTACCAGACAACCAAACCAAATGCTACAAACTGATTAGAGATACAAAGAGTTTGAATAAAACCTTCTACAAAATAACTGAATACAACATGAATAAATCAAAAGGGTTGGTGTACTATACTGGATTAGGCATTAAATAATCCGAAAAGGGTTGATATGCCGTAAAACAAAACAACGAAACCAAGCTCTACAAATACATATTTGAAGATATAAAGAACTTGAAGCATAAAACCTTTTTCCAAAATTACCAGATTCAGCATTAAATAACTTGAAAAGGGTTGATATGCTGTGAAACAACACAACCAAATCAATTTAGAATTTGTGCATTTCTTACTGTTATGGTCATGTAGGGCTGGTAATAATAAAGATACAAAAGTATATTACAAAAGGTACACATCAGATTCTGGGGCCATAACTGCCACAACATTTAGTTAAAACTGTATTTATTTTGTCTGGGTAAGTCCATTTATTCCTGAAATAGCTATTATATCCCTTATACCATAACACTTACAAACTGGCTGAGGAATAACTCTGACTTTGTTCCTTGTAGATTTTCAGTGTTCTGTAATGATCTTGGGTCTCCTGGTATACAATGTTAAAGGTCATTCAAAAAAAAAAAAAAAAGAAATGCATCTATGGTCTGGATTCTTGGGTAGAATACATCCAGGCCTAAGATTTAGAATTATTGTGGTTTAATGGTACCGTTGCAAGTGGATTTCAAATTGAAAACTGTGCTATTTTTGCTACAGTGTAGTGCTATCATAGCTTAATACTTTGATTCACAGTTGGCTTTATGTAAACATTGTATTTAAAAGAAGGCAACTCATAGAAGGATATAATTCATAGAATGATACATTAACATAGAAATGAACTATGGCATTTCAAAATAACAAAGAAACTTGTGGTTATCGTTATGAATGGGGATGTTGGTATATCATAAGTATTAATGCCTTGCAGAAGATTATGCCTAAAGGCAAACGTCTGAGTGTATGTGTGTTTAGCACTTGAATGACAAAGTAGTGGAAGAAATGAGCATACTCACAGTTGATTTGACATAGACATTTTATTTGCAAGCAATCAACACATAGAATGATACAAACTACATCTGTCAGTCTTAGTTCAATATTACTCAAGTTTATGTGTCACAATTATCACAAACAGAAGTAATATATCTCTACCTTCATATACTCAGATTCAAAGTCATCCTTTTGTTGACACCTGTCAGCATTTGTCTTGTCCTGTTCTTGTATCTCCACGCGAGAACTTGCATAACAGAGGTAAAAGGGAGGAGTTAACTCTGCCTGAAACAGAAAAGAAGTTAGCTCCCCTTGATTATAGTTCTATGCTCCTAACATGCCAAAATTATGGCTTTTATGGAGTCATCCTGAAGTATGCTACCATGAAAATGCGACTTGAGAACGCTTGTGAAGTTAATCTTCTCTAGAAACTTCCTAGAAAGATGCTGTAATCAATGCATCAGGTTTTTAAGATCATATCGATGCTTATGTAATTGGAATGACAAATATGTACATCTCTCGATACTTGGCTTTTTAAATAATGAAGTTAGTCACATCACTCAAAGCTTGGAGAAAAGCTGTGCTATTCTCTGGATATATCATGAAGCAATCATTAA
This sequence comes from Euprymna scolopes, assembly GCF_053919585.1. Lineage (NCBI taxonomy): Eukaryota > Metazoa > Mollusca > Cephalopoda > Sepiida > Sepiolidae > Euprymna > Euprymna scolopes. Next base: position 55,935,312 of record NC_136517.1, read on the forward strand.
ATGATCTGTTTTCAAATGCTTTTTATCATTATCCTTTTTTTTTATTTATTTATTTTTTTTTTTTTTTTCAGATCCATTTTTAGTTCATTATGAGTCTGTAATACCTGATAAGTATGTGAAAAAATTGGAAAGCAACAAAGGATGGCAAAAAGAACAAGTTGTGGTAAGCAGACAACCAGTTTCTATATTCATACTATCAAGCGTTATAAAATTGAATGGTTAGAACGATAGCACCATGATCAAGGGGAACTAACTCTTCCTTTGTTTCAGGCAGAGTTACCTCCCCCCCTTTTACCTTTCTTGTGTGAGTTCTTGCATCTCTATGAGGTAGCTCAGAATTAGTCTGTTTCCCCTAATCAGTGGCGGGAAAGGGAGTCTACTTAGACATAGACTAAATATTAAGGATTTCTAGTCGAAACTAAATTTATTTAATAGTTTGATAGTTAGTTGTTAGGGTAAATTTGCAGCTTAGAGGTCCCAGAAGGAGATAGAGGTAGACTCAAGTGAAGCAAAGACAATGGGCGATGAATCGTTTCAGAATCTTTTGTTATTTTGAATTATTTAGACTATTATTCTCATTTTAATTGTTATTTTTACAACGTTTCAGCTGATGCCACCTCTGATCTTTTTCAGATGCATCTTTTCAAACTCTGGAATTTTTAACTGACTTCTCCATTTAATCCATGGGGGTAGATTATTCTCCTTTCCTCAGACATGAATAAGGGTAGATATTAGTGATGGGACACTTTCAAATAATTTCCCCGATTCTGATACAATTACCGATTCCGATTCTTTATAAATCACTAAATATTTTTTTTCATGATTGCCGTAACAACACATATGTGCAAATATTTCCTCAAACGTAAAAACATATTTGTGGGGGATGATCTATAGATTTTACTTTTACTTGTAGTTTATATTCAATATGTGTAGGGAGTTGAGCAGCAAGGTATCTGTTCACATTAGATTTAAGTTTCTGCATGTTAGTTAGGGAATCAGGAGACCAGGAGGAAATTCCAAAATCTAGCAGTTTGAGAGAAGAAACTATTAGTGGAAGGCTTTCCGGCATTTAGTGATCTCTACAGTGAAGGAGTGGAATTTTGTTGCTTGTCGGGGAAGTATGTACATTGAAGGGGCACAAATGCTATGAATTCATCAGCACATTTCATTAAAATTCTTGTTAAACAGGCACACTGTGGCAATGGGACAGGGGTTAGAGCTAGGTTGATAGTGCAAAACCTTTTAGGTTTTAGACTTTTTTTTTTTTTTGGACCCTATCTAAGAGAGAAAAACTAGTAGTTAATGCACCAACTAGGATGTGGTAACAATATTTTATGCATGGATGAATTTGTAGAGACATTGGATACTGTCATGTGTTAGTTTTCTAGCACAGTAGGGAAAGCCCACCTTATAGTGAGGATCAAGCTTTCAACCTCCAGAAGGCTGCTATGTAGAACTAATTGTTAAGCAACACCTTTAAACGTTATTCCACAGGTCCATGTTGAAGTTAGAAATTCAAAAATAACTTCATAAAACACTGGAAAAACAAAACGGCTAAAGAAAATGCAATAAAAAAAGTCCAATTTCTCCCAAAATTTTAACTATGGTAGAACCATGGGATACGGTGGCCCTAGCATACATTTTTTTTTTTCCGGTTACAATGTTTTTCCAGCCCCTGGTTACATTATTTGCCCCGCCTTATGGTGTTATTTATAATGTTATTTGATTCTGTACATGTGTATTATATACTGTACTGTATTTTGTTACTAATTTTTAATGCTATATCCCAGGGTTCTACTGTAATTTGTACCAGTAGGTTTTTGCTAGTATATGCATCATAAATATTATATATAAAAAAAGCTATTAGAAGTAAGATGAGTGCGATAGGTGGATGGGATTGGCTGAGGGTGAGTACAGAATTAGTCGGTATTTGCTGATCAGTTGCAGAAACGGGGGTTCACTTAGACAAAGGATTTCTGGTCAGAATTTGAGATATTTAATAGCTTGTTCAAGTCACTTTGCAGCTCGACAATGTTTCTAATGTAATAATTCTAATAAGCTGGTTGAAATAGGCTCTAGTGAAACAAAGGAAATGATATTGGTGTAGATCCGAGAAGAAAAGGCTTGGGAGTGTAACTCATTAAATAATCAACAATGATGCCCTAACACAAATTATCTCAGTTGGGTCAAGGCTGATATACAGGAACTTAACTAAAATGTAGACGTTATTGGTTGAAGGTTTTTTCTGCAACAGTTTCTCACACACATACACAGAGCACAACAGGCTTATAGATAATTTATCTGAGTTTCAGTTTTTTCTTTTTTTTCTTGTATAATTGTAAACCAGTGCATTTATCTTTGGCGATTGCCTACACAATAGACGACAACATGGCCAGAACAAAAAGAAACTTATTATGCACAAAATCGGGGGGGGGGGGTCAGCAATTGTTCAGGACTAGCATAGGATCTAAGTCCTCCACAATTTACCAAAATAATTTAATAAACATTTGTTTAAATTTTTCACTTTTTAGCTTCCGTTTGGGAAATGTGTTCGTATTTGGAATGAGGATGATTTTAAGGCCGAAGTTTTGAAAAGTCCTGAAAATAATCTTCAAGAGTTATATGTAAGTATTTACTTGTCTTTTTGGGGTTTTTTTTACTGTAGATTTTAGATATGAAATACATAAAAATGTACTTGTGACATGAAAGAGATGATTGAATTTTGATGTGCCGTTTATAAGGTCAAAATTATGAGTAAAAGTGTTGCTGAATATGACTAGTGTGTTCTTGAGATTGTTGTTTGAGGTCCTGTTTATGTTGATAAATAGTGTTTTTCATCGACCATAGCCACACCTATTATATAATGCACACACATGCATTCACAAATATATATATTGCAGAGACATTACACCAAGAAATTCCTCTCGCCTGCAGAGAAGTATTAAATAAAATGATACTATTAAGAATTTACAATGAAGTTAGCGACACAATTGAAGCCACTTATGAAATGTTAATGATAACTGATCCGGATTTACGATACAAACTATAAAAATTGGAAAGTTAAAATATGATTCATAAAACTTTAATTCTTGTTATTTTTTTGTTTGCAGGTGAGACAGAAGCTTATTAATCATCTACCAAAGACGAATACGACGGCTGATGTGGAAAAATGTAAGTTTTATTGATAATCTCCCTTGTTTGACGGTGTTTTGATTATCGATGGTTTAGACGTTTTTCTTTGTCGAAGCTAATCATCTAGGATTTTCAAACTGAGCCCTTAATCCATTGACCATTAAATTATACTGTAGGTTAACATTATTGTCCGACAATGTAGACATTGTTCGGAGCAGCAGTGCAGTGAATGTTAAGACGTCTTGACTTCTGATTGGACAAAAGTTCAAATCGGCAGTTTCTATCAACCAATTAAAACTAAATAAATGTTCACTTCCATTGTTTCTTAGAACTTTTTCCATAGTCCCTAGATTATAATATCTCCAATTTACGTAAGGACGTCATGTGTATCTTTTATTTAGGCGACTTTTATGTTAAAAAATTCACACTGCGATTTCATTTCTCTATGGCGTGATGTTTGACCTAGAAAACCACACGTTGACGTTCATTTAATCACCTGCTTTTTTAAACATTTAATTTCAACCGTTACCACTTCTCTGCCCTCATAGCAAGTTATCAGGCTATTCACTTCAAGGCTTGTGGTTTTAGCCTACCTCCCTACCAAAACTTTTTTTTCTTTTACACTGACAAACACCAAAGCAATGCCGAGCATCCCCACTAGTTTATCATAAAATTAGAAAATCAGAAACTGAATCTTCAGTTAACTTTCAACGGCCCCGTAATTCTCACTTCCCTTATTTTTTCTTTAGTTCTCGCATTTCTGACAAAGGGGAAAGAATTACTGTTTTGTGGGTTTTAATCTATAACCCATATAATTGGCTTGTTTCTTAACATCAAGTAGCTTTGTGCCTTGCCTGAAGCGATTACCTTAAAAACAGCTATTATGTATATTAACATCATTGTTCGGTTCCACAGAAGTAAGGAAGGAATGATTTCGTTTATTTCTGTGGAACCCTACTACACACTCCAGAAGTAGAATGCTTACGTACCCAGATGTCATTATTACAAGGGATACCAATCTTGAGAGGCGGGACCTAGAAGCAGTCATGTTAGATCGAGATCTGGTAAGAGCATGTGAACTCCATTATCTCAACTACAGTCGAAGAATGATGATCATTGTCTGACAATGTAGACATTGTTCAGAGCAGCAGCGCAGTGAATGCATATTGACTTCTGATTGAAAAAATTCAAATCAGTAATTTCCAGACAACAATTAAATTTCAAGAGATATCCACTTTCAAATTTTGCATGTAATGTAAAAACCCAAACACACAGCTTTCTTGCTTTTACTTTCAAGCGAGAACACATATGTATGTCACAATTCAGCTGGTGCCTTTTTGTAGGCTGGAAAGTTTTTCGACACTAGCACACACGACATTTGGGTGCTGGTGCAGATTAGTGATGTTTTAAATCAACACGTATCAGGTAAAAACATTATTACGCACTTATGTGTCATGTCAAAATTATTATAAATTCCAAAAATTATGAAAAATGATCCAATGGAAAAATAATTACAAGTCAAAATAGATTTTGTTGAATTATCGAGTTTTATTGTATGTTTTAATGTGGAGAAGTTGTGCGACTAATTCTGTATAAAAAAAACTGACTAATCTCCCTTGATTTAAATTAAGGGTTTACCATATTCAAACATAAAAATTTCATGAATGTAATTGTGAATGATTTTTTGTTAAAAAATACTTCTAGCATATCTTGTACTGGATCATTTTTTCGTAATTCTTGGAATTTATACTAATTTCCACATGACACGTAAGTTTGTAATAATGTTTTCACCTAAAATGCATTGGTTTAAAACATCACTAATCTACACAAGCACTGACATTTGTGAATTATTGTACAGCCAACACATTCACACACACCTCAACAAATGCACATACACACAAGGTCACATACTCTGAGAAAACTACTCGCACTTGCTTGTATCATATCTCTAAGATCTCCATTCACCCATGCACGGAATACTGTTGCCATATCTGAGCAAGTGTTCTAACCACAAATCTCCCCCTCTTGGACAGAGTGCAAAAAAAAAGTTTTTAACTTAATAGGTCCTGCATTGTCTGTTTAGCTTCGTTCTCTGTCACATCACTGCAGTGTTGCATCCCTGTGCTTGTTTTACTTCCACAGAATATATGTTGATTAATATACTGTACTTGTATTCCCTCAACAAAAGTACCTCTGACCCACTCAACTAGTAATAAGATCCTAACCCTTCATTGTAGATGCTGGAAAATTTTCTCCTCAAATCATTTTATTTCTCTGATTGCCTCCCTGTTTCTTCAGCCATATACACATGCAGATGTTTAAATGTAATATGAACAAATATCTTGCTGCCCAAGTCCTCATCCTATAAATCTGGCCCTCATCATAGTAACACCTTAAATGGCAATGATTCTCATTAGGGCTGAATAAAACTAAGATTAGAAAAAGGAGAAAAAAATTATTTCCTCTTACAATTTTGGGTTCTTGTTCAGAATTTCCCCATATAAAAAAACAAAATAAAGAAAAATTTGTATGATGTATGTCCATGTGACGTCATATTCCAAAAAGTCATGTAGATTGATCAAGTAGTTTTATTTTTATAAAGAAAATCATTTTTAAGCGATTTAATGTTGCGTCCCTCTGCTTCTATAAGTATTTTAATTGTGAATGCTCTGACTAACTGCAAACACTTGTACCCCCACGACGTAAATACCCTCGACAAACTCGACAAGCAGCTAAATCTCACGCCTACACAGTGGAGATCTCTAGATGTAATAGAGCTTTCAACTCCAGTAGTTTCTTCCCCAGAACCGCTAGACTTTGGAATTCCATTCCGGCTCCCTGCTTCCCCAACTGTACTGACATGCAGAAGTTCAAGTGTAACATGAACCAACATCTTACTGCACAACTTCCTACATAATACCCCAGTAGCTTATGTCCCTGATAGTAGCCCTTTACACCAAAGTGGTAATGTGCCTTGTTTGGGGTGAAAATGTAATAAAAAGAAAGAAAAAAAAAGAATTTGTAGGCATAACAACATAAATATTGCAAGTTTGAATTATTGAGTTATTTCCCTTTGTACTTTTTTTTTTGTTTGTTTATTTTGTGATTATGAAATTGCTGCTCTTTTGTTACTCATAAAATTTGATTTTCTTTATAAAAATAAAACTACTTTATCAACTTATCACGGGGACGTACATCATACAAATTTTTCTCTATTTTATTTTTTTTTAAATAGGGGAGGAATTCTGGACAGGTACTCAATATTTTGTTAAAAATCAATTTCAATTATACATATATATTTCTTTTAATATTTTTAATTTTCAGGTGCCTTTTCTCCTTTCCAGAACCAGCTGTTTCAAGTCTTGAATTCTTATCAGGTACATATGTTAGATCCACTTATTGCTGAGTGTATAAACCATTATATACCCATTGGGAGCCTAGGTTCTTGATCATTTGTTGACAAAATCACTTGGACGCTGAAGTTAATTAAAGTTAATTAATAAAAAGTTTCACAGAAAAGCTCAGACAGGTTGCTTTATGTATGCATGTGAGAGAAACACATAAACCAATAACTTGTCTCGTTACATCCGACTACATTGTATGCCTCCCCCCCTATTCCCCCCCTCTTTAACGATACTCCAAACATAAAAATAAAATCAATCTATACTCCTATAATTTTTTTTTTGTGTTGATATTCATGTCGCTTTTGGGCCATACATGAAACTAAAATATGCCTTCTTCTGTTTTATCTAAGGATGGTTTAATAGTATTGTGGGATTTCCGTTCACGCCGAGCGTCCATACAATGGAAATATGTCACAGACTCCTATAAGGATATTAGAGATCAACCATAATAACCAGATATATTCTGACACTACATTAACCAGATTACTTAGATAAATATTTTTACAGTTTTAACAAAAGGGATACCATAATACTACAGGATTTCCATTCACGCTGAATGTCCACAGAATACCCAGCAGTAATATATTACATATGAAAGATGCCACTGTAGAATTTCCACAGGTCCCACTTGTCTATATAAGTTTAATGTTACATAAGGTAGACTGAGAAATGTATAAGAAGTGATGTGATCTGGACCAAACTGCATGGATAGTAGCATATGATGTTGCCTATCCCATCTGGTTAGTGACAATCACATCACTATAAATACTAAAACAAGAATCTTGAAGATGATGAGTGTAGTGGTTGGCCATCGGATGCTGACAACAATCAATTAACTGCCTTAGTCGAAGCCAGTCCACACACAACTGTTGAAGAACTTGCTTTTGAATTAGATGTAATGTACACGACAATTTCCAACCACTTGAAAGATCTTGGAAGATGCCGCTGTGGAATTTCCACAGGTCACGCTAGTCTATATAAGTATAATTGTAACACAAGAAATGTGTAAGAAATTATGTGATCTTTACCAAACTGTGTGGATAGTAGGTATATGATGTTGCCCATACCATCTGGTTATTGACAATCACAGCACTATAAATACTAAAACTGGATGGAGAAAGATTAAACATTAGTACTTTTGAGGGTTATTTTTTGTGCTTGGTTTGAATTTTAAATAGCTAAAATTTAATGCAAAATTCTGAACGCTTATTTTCTTTTCCATTTTTATTTAGGACTTTTATTATCCCCAAAAAGCGCTTGATCAATCCGAAGACGTAGAAATGGTCTACTGTTTACATGCAATCAATCATGTTCTCAAGTAAGTCATATTCGGCTTTATTATTCTCTATTTTGTTATTTAACTTATTTAACTTTTATCTTTAATTTTACTTTTCTTTTCTTTTCATAATTTTCACTTTTACCATATTACTATCAGGTTGAGAAGAAAGTTTTTGCAGAATTTTTAATTTGGATTTCAAATGATTTATTTTCAAATTAGTTTTCATTATAATACTTTTACTTTATATATCATTATAAAGTGTTTTTCACTCTATCTAATCATGTAAATTACAATCGTTTTAAAACAATTGTCTTTTCAGAATGTTAAATATAAGATAAAAAAAAGAAAATTTGCACAATTTCTTTATTTAAATACAAGCTAGGCTGAAAAGCTGTTGAAACAGCTTCCGATATCAATGAAGCGTTTGGCCTAGGAACCACTACTGAATGCACAGCACAATGGTGGTTTAAGAAATTTTGTGGCGGCGATGAGTCTTGAAGATGATGAGCGTAATGGTCAGCCATTGGATGTTGACAACCATCAATTAAAAGCCTTAGTCGAAGCCAATCCCTATACAAGTGTTCGGGAACTTGCGTATACAATGATTTCCAACCACTTGAAAAAAAGACAAAATATCTTGATGAATGGGTGCCTCACGAATTGAATAAAAATCAAAAGAAATGCCATTATGAAATGTCATCTTCCCTTCTTTTATACAACAAGAACGACCTGTTTCTTGATCGGGTTGTGACTTGCGATGAAAAGTGAGTTCTTTATGACAACCAGCGATGCTCAGTGATTAGACGCTGACAAAGCTCCATGGTACTTCCTGAAGCTAGAGTTGCACCAAAAGAATGTCATGCTGATTGTTTGGTGGTCTGCAACCAATCTCATCCATTAGTTTTTTTAATGCAGGCAAAACCATTATGTACTGTTAACAAATGGATGAAATACATCAGAAACTTCAGCAGTCAGCATTAGTCAACAGAAAATGCCCAATTTTGCTTCATAACGATGCCCAATCATATGTTGCTAAACCAAGTTGAACGAATTGGGCTATGAAACTCTGCCTCATCCACCATACTCTCCAGACCTCTCATCTACTGATTACTACTTTTTAAGCATCTTGACAATTTTCTGCATGAGAAATGCCTGAAAAACCTAAACGATATCAAAAACGCCATCAGCAACTTCATCACCACCCGAACGCAAGATTTTTACATTACTGATATAAATACACTTGTTTTGCATTAGCAAAAGTGTGTTAATTCTGATGGTGCTTATTTCAATCAATAAATTTTTGTTTGAGCCAAGATATGTTCATCTGAATTTAAAAATTAAAAACTGCAATAACTTTCTTGTCAATCTATTTAATTATTGAATAATATATTTTTTAATTCTTATTTCCTCCAAACGAGGCACAATGCCACTTGGATGTAACGGACTAGTATTTGGGACCTTATCTACAGGGACATTATGTAAGAAGTTGTGCATCTTATGTCTGTTCACATTACACTTAAAATTTCGCATGTCAGTACAGTCAGAAGCAGGAGACTGAGGAAATTCCACAGTTCAGCAGTTTGAAGGAAGAAATAATTAGAATATGTGCAGAAGGCTTTCTTTAGCGTTCTCTACAGTGAAGGGGTGGAATTTTGCTTGTGTTAGCTCGGGTATTTACGCCAGCGGGAGCAAAAATTCATCCGAGCACATTCCATTAAAATACTTGTAAAACAAACACAGAGATACAACATTGCAGTTATGGGGCAGGAGTTGGAATTGATTGATAATGCAGGACCTATTAGGCTTGGAGAGTCTTTTTTGGATCCTGTCTTTAGATAAAGAGATTAGTGGTAATTCACCAGCCCTGATGTAGTAACAATACTCCAAGCATAGGTGAATAGTAGCTTCATAGAAATATATAAATAATCATAATAAACCTTGAAGAATTAATCTGCAAAATATGACTGTACAACACCAAGGATTAACCAGGATTTTAAATTTAATTTTTTTTCCTATTTAATATACTGGGGCTAAAATGTAACATAATTTATATCCCTCTCTCTTTCCTCCTCCTATATTCCCTCTCCTGTTTCTACTTTGCCCAGCCCATACCTCTCTGAATATACACATACACAACTTGAGTTGGCATAAGGGAAATAACTCTGTGAAAAAAAACAGTTACTTCCCATTGGTTAGTAACTGGAAAACAGCCTATATGATAACATTAAAAGATGTGCGTGCGTCTTCATGACAGTAAATGATATAAATGGCCATTTGACCCCCAAATAATGAATTTCCTTCTTTTTAAATCTATGATATAAATCTCACCTGTCTGTTTAAATGTATGTATGTATGTATGTATGTTTGTCTGTATATTTCACAAAAACTTTCGACAGAGGTGACAGATTTTCACGAGATCGGTATCATTTTGAAGCTCGACCCTTTGGACAAATATCGAAAAATTGGCAAAACACATTAATTCCTTCACCCTCAACTGGGCATTTTTCTACAGGAAGGGATCGCTTTTTTGCCAATATTTTCGAAAGTCATCCCCTCTTTTCATTTGACTAGCCTTAATTTAAACCTTTGCCACTTCTGGTTTGGCGATGGATGCAACAGCAAAGACATCACATTTTTTTTTTTTCATATTCTTTTCCTTCTTCGCGGTATAGGTTCAAGCCGGCCTGCCTACTATGACTTTTTTTTTTTTTTTTTTGCTCAATACACACCTTCAAATACCCGGGCAATGATGCCGGGCACTCAGGCTAGTTTTAAATATAATACATTCAGCATTACTAATTAAAGTTAAATTATTATTTTTGGTGATGAATGATTTATTTTTTACATGAAAAAAATGTTGATGTATCTTACAAATTCGATGTGAGCAATATTGCATATCTCTGTGCATATAACATTAGTTACATCATAAAGAAAAAAGGGGCACTTGTTGATATGGTAAGCTAAATATTAAAATTTAAGTTGTCTTTCACAAAATAAAAATCCAAGTGAATGAAATAATAAAGAAATTTTTTGCCCTGTTGTCAAATTGTGTTTCTCTGATGTTACCAGATTAGGCTGTCTGAAGATATTGACTGTCTAACCTAAAATGCACCAAACATTAATGTCTTTTCCCCACCCGACAATTTTCCTCTATAAAACACCCAAACTAAACAACATGACTAAATATTTTAAGATATTGTAACGGAGCGATATTTTGACTGCGGGATTTCAACCCCACTGGTGAGACAACATACAAAATAATATACCAAATATGCCAAATTTCAAGTCTGTAGATCAAAGATTCGTTGAGTATTTAGGTTGAGAGTTGTCCTCACGTACACACATTTTCACTTTTGTAGATATACTAGCAGACTGCCCGGCATTGCCTGGTCATAAAATACACTTAAATATCATATTTTGATTAATACAGATTTCGTATTTATTATTATATTATATTGGATCCAATATATAGTAATGATTTAAAAAGTTTTAAAAAAAAAAAAAAAAAAAAAGGATTTGTGCGCCACCACCGAGAATCGAAACCAAAATGTTTAGCTTATGATTTACTTTTTCTTTTGACGTTAATGCCTGAGCTATGACGATGGGTTTGCTGCAAGGCTAAAAATTATGGAGAGTAGATAATGCATTATGGATGCATTATCAGCAGCTCCCGTAACTCTTGCTTCTCCTAATTTGTCCCTCAGTCCTCATTTACAGTGAGTGATTTTTCTGACAAAGCGAGAAGAAAAAGCTGCATTCTAATTCGGCAGTATTTTTGCATGAACAGTAGCCTAAGATGTCGGAAATTTTCTGTTTCATTTTCTATCCTTGTGGCCATATCACTAATAAGGGTGTTGGAGGTAAACATTTTATCTGGGTTGACGTTATCCACCTGATAGTCAGAGACCCAAACCTTGGATTAACCACTAAGGAGGTTGTTCTATCAGGAGGCTCAAAGTACTGGGGCTGCTGTATTGCCATTTGGTAAATGGATTCTGGACCATGCAGTAGCTTCTAGTGGGGCTTCTCAATGCCATATTAGTGGGTAATTGTTACGGCTTTACCTTATGTGCTACAAAAAAAACATTTCTTCGTTTCTTTTTTTCTCTTACTTTCCCTCTCTGCCCTGCTCTAACCTAGTCTGTCAATCTGTTCCACAAATCCAAAAACTTTATCATGAAAAGTCTCCAGAAAAAATATACAATGAAACCCAGAACTCCAGCTTCCAACATAAACCCCCACTACCATGTTGTCTTTTCCAATATCAGGGGTCTACGTTCCAATCTTCCAGAGGTTGAAATCCAATTACAGGAGATTAGACCAGACTTTTTATTTTTAAGTGAAACTGGCATTGGGCAGACTATTTCCCTAAGAGAGTTCGTAATTAAGGGATACTCTAACTTAACTTCCAAATCTGGCCCCCAAGATCGCATGGGCATGGAATATGTGCCTACATTAAAGATGGCTTTCTATGTGGTAGGGACATCTCCAGAGAAACCCTAATTTACCCTATATGTGCTTCCAGGTTGCAATTGCTCATACCACTGCATTTATATTTGCCCTCTATTGCCCCCACAACAGCAAAGTTACTATCTTTAAGAGCATATCTGAGAAAATTGACCACATTCTGTCTGCTCATCCTTCGGCTAACATTCACATCTGGAGACTTCAATATTCACAGTGTGGATTGGTTAACCCACTCAAACAAGACAGATGATGAGGGGAGGTTCTGTCACAATTTCTCCTTTACTCACAACTTAACCTGAGCTATGTTTATCTCCCGTTCTGTCTCCACTGGGATCTTCCGACCACTCGGTTGTATATATATAAAAACAAAATGTAATAAGTCCTTAGACATACCTCTCTATCGTACAGAATATCGATACTCTATGACTGATTGGGATAGCTTCTGTACATTTATATCAGATCTACCTCTGTGTTCCATGTTTAAAAAGAAACAAATCTATATGCACATACATAAATATATATAGAAAGAGGTCTGTGTTTACTATAACCTTTTTATGCAAATGTTACAGAAGTATAAATCATGTGGAATATTTGCATGAATATAATTACACGTAATGATTGACTAAAGATGATCATCTCCTAAGAGAACTGAAAAAACTAATAAGGCATTAATTATTGTTTAAAATATTATGCAAATTAGCTAGATCGTTAGCAGATGAATGCAATTCCATGACCTGTATATAACAAAGTTGTATTTTCTTTTTAAATAAATAGAAAAAAGGGTTTTTAATATGAATATCAATACACAAATCAACCCAAATTTATAGGAGCGTAGATAGATTATTTTTTTTATTATTATTATACATATAAGTAAAGCAATTTATTATCACTTTGTGTTTGTGGTGTGCACAGACACATATGTCAATTAGATTATGATGAAAAATAAAAGTATCACTTTTCTCTAAATGCTATTAGAGACATTAAGAAATATTGAATCAGTTAAAAGTGAGAGAAATATATAAATAGCTAAGACGAAGATTGGTTACATGTTAATCATAAATTACAGTTAATTAGAACTATTGAAAAGTTGTTTTTTTTTTTTTCCAAACATAACTCAATCCCAGTACTAAGATATATCTTAACATTTTGTGTTATTAAAGTATATAGGAAAGGAAAAATCAGAGGTAAACAGTCATTGATTAACTTACATTTAGTATAATAGATACGCAACAGCTATCATCATCATAGTCTGGAAAATTAAATAAACAAATTTGTAATTTAATTAAAAAAATTTGGTGCTTCTTCATTATGAGAGTGAAAATCGAAATGTTGAATTTCAAGTAAAACTAATCATATCTACTTAATTGTCATGTAACAATAATGAACATATTCAAAACTTACAAAAAACAATAACTTACAAAATTAATTTTTAATGAAAATAATTTTCAAAGAAAATTAGCGAAAATTGAGTTTTGCTAAAAGAAAAATAAATAAACCTGAGAGTTCAAATCATAATAAGGGAGGTAATTATTTTCTGAAAACTTTCAAAATCTTAGGTCAATTTAGCAAAACTCAACTTTTGCTAATTTTCTTTAAAAACTATTTTCATTAATAATTAATTTTTTACCTTATCATTTTTCCTAATTTTTGAATATGTTCATTACTGTGACACGACAATTAAGTAGATAACCATTGGTTTTACTTGAAATTCAATATTTCAATTTTTGAATTTTGCTCTATCTACATATTAATACGATAGTGTGTGTGTTATTCTGTATGTCACACTTGCATTATTTTTCTTCAGAGTGACTGTCATTAAATTATTATGACCTTCCATTTCTTGTAATAAAGAATTTTACCAAGAATTCTTCATAAGTTTTGGTTTTGATTATAGCGGAAGTAACTCTCTCTCTCTCTCTCTCTCTCTCTATATATATATATATATATATATATAATTTTTTTCTTCATAAGTTTTGGTTTCGGTTTCGATTTCGATTCAAGCTGATGCACCCAAGTTATATGAATATGATATAGTTTGTTTTTTTTTAAATCACATTATAATATATAAGAATTGATAGAAAATTGACTCTAATATAATATATACAAAATCTGCATAAATTTAAATATCATATTGAAGCGCATGCAGTTTTAACAAAAGAGCTACAATAATATCAGTGTATCTCCCTTTACGCTGAACATCTACAGAATGCCAACATCAATATATTACATATGAAAGAGTCTCATGTGGAATTTCCACAGGTCCCACTAGTTAATCTTAATATTTGATTTAAGTTTTCTATTTAATTCTTGTCTAAACAATTTTTTGTGTTTCAGGAGTCGAACTCGTGTCCTTAACCATGACATTAAGTTAAAAGCCATTGAAGATAAAGGCGGTACGGAAGAATTTCTTGATCAAGGTTTAACGAGACCCAAAGTATTGATTATCGTACCATTCCGCGAAACAGCCAAACGTCTTGTATCAAATTTCATCAAGCTTTTAGGCAGCGGCGAAGTAAGTTTTATATCTCTTTCTCTGATTATTATTGTTGTTAATTTAAAACATTTTTTTTTTATCAGTCGGTCTGTCAGGTTTCAGTTTAGTTTGACACAGTCAGTTTTGAATGGACGCATCTTAAAGATATATCTTGTTTTGTTTTGTTTTTTCATTCTTTGAAACTGGTTTCAGAAAGTGAACAGATCACCTCCACATTTGGTTTAACATCTATTTTACATGTTGGCATATGTTGAACGGCTTTTTTATTTTTATTGTATTTGTAACAAGCAAAAGTTATCAGTGTATTTCTCACTCTGCGTGTTATTGAAGGAAATGTCAGGTCACATATCACATGAACACTTACATCAAGTCTGTTGCCAAGATCGCTGGGAAGATGGTGGGATCCTTCTACCGCTCCAAAAGATATCTCACTACTGATGCAATTCTCTATCTGTATAAAAGCCAAGTACGTCCAAGGATGGAGTACTGCTGCCACATCTGGGCAGGAGCTGCTAAAAACAGCCTATCCTGCTTTGACAGAGTACAAAATAGACTTCGTGGCTTAGTGGGGGATGCCCTTTTCTCTTCCCTACAACCTCTCTCCCACAGAAGAGACATTGCGAGCCTGTCTTTGTTTTATCGTTATTTTTATGGCAAGTGCTCATCTGAGCTCCAATCTCTGGTCTCCCCTCGTCAATCTTTCACGATAAACACCCGTCTAGTTGAAACCACTGTCATTAATTTTCCCCACTCTTTATCTGTGCCTAAATCAAAGAGTAGATTCCATGAGCAAAGCTTCTTTCTTAGAAGTGCACGACTGTGGAACTCTCTTCCGTTTGCCTGTTTCCCACCTGACTACAACTTGGATGTCTTCAAGTCCAACATAAACAAATTCCTGACAAATCGCCCCCTTAAGTAAGACACATTATCAAATCTCTAATACTAACGATTACTACGATACTATCCCATTGATTACTGTACACACAATAACCCTTATCCCTGAGTGGCTTCTGGGCCTTGATAAGCGGTGACCTCCATGAAAAAAAAAAAAAAAATCATTGTATTGGGCGGATTGCCTGGACCAAATTGACTCTTTCCTTCCACTCGTCTCTATCTTCAATTTCTTACCCGTGATCTAATGCTGGTTAACCGGCTCCACATGAAAGCTATCCCCATCGCAGGTCACCCAAATGTGACCCATGCTCGTCCTTCGCGGGGGATCCTTCGTAAAGTATCTCAGCATAGTAGAACCCGTTGATCAATTTGGTCGGAGTCGATTTCACCTTCGGGTTAATATGCCGCTGTTTTATCGATCTGTCACGCTGGAAGTGAATCAATCCCATGCACACAAAAGGAAGACACTCGGTTATTTATTCTACTGGTTAATTCAAGATAGATGTACACAATATATACTTATATACAATTGTCCGTATTTTACCAGACTCCACTAAGCCAAAAAGTAACAATGGATTGATTCTCCTCTCTCGAGATTGCGGTGGAAGGATGCAGGGAAGAGAGGAGGGGGCGACGACCCTTCGATGGTATCTGATTCTCTCAAAATCTCAGCTCGATCTGCCAGTTTTCAGCATGGGGACTCGTTTATGTAGTGAGGTGACGGGGTGGGTCGAGGCCACTTCCTGGACCAATCGCAACTAATTACGTCACCTCAGGGTAAGCCCCATCTTCCTCAGTTTGCGCCTGCAATTGTAGGTTCATTTCTCATGATCGAAAGGTTAATCCCGTGACTTCTCTGATCTAGCAACTGCACTCAAGGCCAAACAACCCTGAGTCATCACTCGTTGGCATCGGAAACGAAATTGTTTTGTTATGTCTCTCAAGGTGACATCAAATTGTCGTTTTCACCAAAACAATAAAATTTATAACTCAAATCTTTTTTACAGCAAAGTTTGGTTGCTGTTGCCTGGGCATACAACAATACTTAACAAATAAAACAATCATACCTGCCTGGCATTCTCCAGTGTTTTGGGAATCTCAGTCTCCCCCAGTGGGGAGCCCAATCGCTCCCAAGGACGGTCACGTCACAGATCTGTAAGTTGTAAACCAGTGTCTTCTGTCAATAATTTTGTGTATGTCCTGACAGGTCATCCTACTTTAGCAGTTTCGTGTTTAAGATCCCATAGTACCATACCACTTACGACATTATCTTCTGTAGCAATGTCCGGCATATCACGTTCTTCTCTTATTACTGAAGATATCCTGAACAACTGACCATACAGATGGCTAATGCTTGGAGCATTGTAGTGTAAGTTCCATTCAAATTGATTGAAAATCACTCTTTAAATGACATAATTAATGGGATAGTTAGAATCAAATATCACTTTGTCAGATATATTGCTATTTAGGTCCAACATGAAAAATTCAACAAGATAACTGTCAGATATGCTGAGGACAACTGGTCTAACTTCTAACAAAGACTAAAATGGCTTCCATTTTTAATACATTTCTTTTCAGCCACCATTTTTCTCATTGTCTTCAAATAACAGTATTTTCTTTTTATAGACGCAGACAGATAGCAAGAAACGATTTTTTAATGAATTCAGTCTACAGGAGGAGGAAGTGATTAATGAAAAGAAACCTGGTATGTTGAATAAGATCTTCAACTGAATCCTTTGATCTCCCCTTCATCTTTCCTCACTGGATGTTTGACCTAATTATGAACAATTCATTTTTTTTTTTTTTTTTTTTCATCCCCCCGCTCTGTCTCATTGTTTTCCTGTTTATTGCTTTGTCTGGTTTAAAAGTGTGTATATGATGTTTGTATATCAGGTTGATGCAAAGGTTTTTGTTGATTTAAAATTTTGCTCCAAAAATGAAAAATTGTGTTTTTAAAAATAATCCTAATAAAAATAATAACGACCTTTGCTCTCTATGACTTGATTCCATCTGTCAACGAGCTTATAAATGCCTCATTTGTAAAATTCATTCAGTTTTGATGTGAAATATGAATCCATCACATGTTCAATCTCCTTGTGATAACCTAAAGCCATCTAAATGGTTTTGTAATCTGAGGAAGCTAGGTCAAAAGAATAGACAGGATGAGGCAAGATTTATCAACAGAATTCTCCAAGGACATATTTGATCAGTAGTGTTGTGTGAGGACAAGCATTATCATGATGGAAGATGACTCTTTTCTCTTGACTAAAATATTGCAGAAAAATATGAGTGATACTTTAATAATCTGAAAGAAAATTGGGAATAGCAGGCTCTGTATGTGCTCTCCGCTTATCTCAGCATTGTTTCAGTCATCCTGAACCTCCACTAGCTTGGTATTTAACAACGCTGACGAGAGGTGTGGTTGAATATTGCACAACTCTTGTCACAAAAATTCCATGACCACCCACCCTTACAGTGAGTATCCATTGTCTTTGACATTGAGTGGAGGTGTTTTATGTAAAAGTGCTCAATAATAAATAGTTAGATATACTGTTTTTATTTATTTGTATAAAAAAATTTAAATTATTGCACTAGTCATGACAAGGTTTCAGTCAATAGTTATAAATAACTAAAGATCTCTTCGGGCAATAATAATTTTTCACTTTAAAAGTTCAATTTGTAGTGAAATATTATAGCTATTTATAACTATCAAACAAAACATTATCATAACTCTTCTCCCCTGTGCATGTACTTTTTTTTTTTTTAATTACATTTTTCCTTTTGTCATTAAAAAGGTTTTTGGTTTTATTTTATTTTAGAATTATTGAAATTAGTTTTATTTGTTTTTTTATTAAAATTTAAAATCCTTTTCAGTAATGAAGTATTTAATAAAGACTAATTGTGCTAGTTTTATCTGTATATTTTGTTTATTTTATCATATCCTTTTTAATACTGTCCTTTTCTTCTATTTTATTTGGATAAATTGCATCACAATAGAAAGAACAAGAAAAGTGAAGGAACTGATTTGCTTTGTCACCGCTTCTGGTAATGCTACACTGGAAGTTAGGAAGTATGTTAGCTGACTATAACCTTATAATTATGTTATAATCTTGGTCTGATGAAAGTGTGGTTTGATGAAAGTTTCATATAATATGATATTTCAGAAACAGTATCCTTCATCAGATATGTGTTCAACTTTAACTCAAAGTTAGTGAAAGCTATTTGGCAAAAATTAAAATGAAACTTTTTATTTTAATTTTGCTTCAATCAACTGTTTTTCAAACTTATTTTTGTAGGGTCAATATCAATATTTTTAATTTATTTTTTATTATGTATATTTATAAATATAAAAATTTCATTTTAAATTTAATTCTCTACATTCTGTCTAGCTAAATCAGTTGGTTTAATTTATCTAGTCTAAGGTAGACAACTAATCTGAGAAGAGTTATTGTGGGAATACTAATTTCCTGGTCAGTTTAACTTAATTACTTTAATATGTATGTATGTATATGTAATGTTTAATAGGTTGTGTGTACCAAGAACTCATTTTGATGAAAGCGTATACCTACAAGAAATAATTATAAAATGTACTAAAAGGTTATTTGAATAAAAATTATGAACCTGACACAGCCATCTGCTGTGAAAAAGCAACAAACTTAATCAGTTATCAAAAAGAAAAGTTAAAAGTATGATGTTTGAAAGATCATTTTCAGCAAAAGGTTACACAGGTGTAATCAAGATCAGGTCAATCCAGTGGGAATGAATAAAATGCTTTTGATTGACAATATTGTCCCAAGGAGGCATTTGAGGTGGGCACAAATGTTTATATAGTAACAACCAAAAAAGATATTGTTATTTGACAATTTAAGCCAGAGAAGAATCAACCTGTTGAATTCCAGTGTGTGCATCTCCCTTCTAACAACCGACCATCCATAATCGTCACCGACAATAAAGATATATTATTATAATTTTATATATCCTTTGTAACATATCAGAAATACAACAAGTATGCTTCAAATCAACAAAATTAAATTACTATATGACAGAATTTTGTATTTGAAATGATAACTCTTTAATATATTGTTACGTTTTGTTTTCTGTTCATTTTAATTGCAGAGGATTACAAAAAAATATTCACTGGAAACACAGACGACCATTTTCGTATTGGCCTCAGTTTATCCAGAAGAAGATTTAAACTTTATACCAAGTTTTATTCTTCCGATATCATCATTGCGTCTCCTCTTGGTTTAAGGACTGTCATTGGTGCAGAGCAGTGAGTAGTATTTTCATTTTTGATGTTTCGATATTTATGTTGGATATTCAGAGCAAGTCCAGAGTTCAACCTAATTAAAAAAAAAAAAAAAAAAATACAGAAAAATCTTTATGATGTACGAAATATTCACAGAATGAAAATGTCATGTTCCAAAACTCACATAAATTGCTCAAGTAGTTTTATATATATATACATATATATATATATATATATATATAATTTTATTTATTTATTTATTTATTTATTTTTTTTTTTTTTTTTGCAGACTATTATCCTCATCTTCATAGTTGTTATTGCTTCACCACGTTTTGGCCAACTCATCCTCTGGCCTTAAAGGGTTGCGTTGGCCAAAACATGAAGCAACTATGAAGATGAGGATAATAATCTGGAAAAAAAAAAAATTAATATATAATACCATTCATTATGGACGACCAGATAAGAGCACAAAATTGAATTTATAAGATAATAAGATCCAACCTTGATTTACCCATGAGTCTCTGCAGTATCAAGTGAGCATTGCCTGAAGACTGAAGTTTCAATCCTACTCAAAGCCAGCCAGAGAGTTAATTGGCCAAAAACGTGGTGAGATAACAACTCTGGAAGGCAGTAATTACTGGAAATACAGTTACAGGACTCCACATTCTTGCCCCATTGCGGTTAACTACCTGAACAATGCAAGAGGATGAGTTGGCCAAAATGTGGTAACACAACACCTATGAAGATAAGGATATTAATCTGCAACAAAATGAATACACATGAGTTTTGTTTGTTTTTTGTTTTTTTTTACTAAAAAAAATTAAATTTTATGAGGAAGCGAAGCATTGTTTTAATAGCTAAAGCGACTCTTATAATCAAGATCAAAGTCATGTAATGGTTACAATTTACTCTTAAATCTAAAAATCATTAAAAAATATGATTTTCTATATAAAAAAAAATCTTGGTTGAGAGCATGACTTTTGGGCATTCATTCTTTTTGTGAACTTTGAAATTTTAGGTAAATATTCCAATAAGATTATTTCTACATTGTTGGTGGTGTCTCGTTTGCATAGCTTCCACTTCCATAGAGACACTGGTAAAAACCTTTGTTTCTCTCAGCTCAAAAACAAATCATTTGTCATTGTTCGACTCCTGTTTTGTTTACTGTTTGACCTATTGCCCTCTTACGTCACCCATCTTTCATTCATCATTTGAAAACGATTCTGTTTTACAAATCTGGGTTATCATACACTCAGTGTGACCCTTGTCAAAATTCACACTAATTTAATCGCTGTTGATATAGGGTGCCTAATATGTAACATTTGTGTAAGTTATTTGCATAAATTATTCTAATCTCATTTTCATTTTTTGTTTTTTATTCTAGTGATACAAAAAAAGATTATGACTTTTTATCTTCCATTGAAATCTTGATACTCGACCAAACGGACATTTTCCTTATGCAAAACTGGGACCATTTAATAGTAAGTACAAATCAAACCACCATCTTTCTTTTTTCCTTTTCTTTTTTCTTTTTCTTTTTTCCTTTTCCTTTTCTTTTTCTTTTTTCCTTTTCCTTTTCTTTTTCTTTTTTCCTTTTCCCTTTTTTTCCTTTTCCCTTTTTTTTTTCCTTTGATCTTTTACCCTTTTTTTCTTCCTTTTGTTCTTTTTTTCTTTTTTCTCCTACCATTGAGTTGCCACTTATCAACGTTTCAGAAACAGTGTATAATCCACCATGTTCCCTCCACCTTGCACCAACAGATTTCCATCTCTTTAGAAGTTTGGAAAATCATTTGAGAATAACTCAAAGAAATTAGTTATTTTCATTTTTCTGTTAAAAACTTATGGAATTTTATGAGCATGATGGAGACTACATTAAAGATTGAATAATTGTCACTTCCATATGTCTCCCGTGAAAGTTAATTCCCTCATATGACAACATTCTACTTAGGCATATTTTAATCTGGATGAATCCTTTTTATCCAACTCCTCATATTTCATCTTATATACTGGATCTCGGAAACGTGCAGACACATCTAAAAACACTAGAGACATCTAGAGGACAATAGCACAACTGTTGTGTTCATAAATATTAAGAAAATTCATTTATACTAAACAATGGAGGCAATGGACCAATGAGAAAGCAAATTTGCCATAATGTGTATTATTTAATTGTTATTCCTTATTGAAAGGAACTAAGCTCTGATCTTTGATTGAATTAGGATCAATAAAGATCCCATACTTCCAATACTTTTATTGTCATCAAAATTGGTAAAATTGCCCATTCTTTATTCAAATATATTGATTGCCTGCTCTAGTCGGGAACCCACATGGTTCACCAGGAGGAAGCTTCACATACCTTCTCACAGTGACTTAGTGCATAATACATTGTAGTTTACATTGCACTGTCATGAATTTATGGCTGATTTTCTAAAATCGTTATTATATAATGACTTCAATTAAAGTTTAAAATGCAAAAGTCAAGTATCATGGTTCAGTTGTGCTCTAAAGAGAAAGATAAATAGAAGTATATAATTTTCATTGATTTTTTTTTTTTCAGCAAGTAATGAGTCAAATGCATCTCCAACCGAAAGAATCTCATGGTTGTGATTTTTCAAGAATTCGACCTTGGTCGTTAAATGGATGGTAAGTTTCTAAATTGAAATTCCAGAACATTCTCATTCCATATATTTGCCCCACCCTTTTTTTTCCTATTCATTTTGCGATCAGTTTTTTATATATGCACCAGGTACAATGTAAAAACAATTTCTTCCTATAGCATATCTGCACCAGCTTGTTTGCTGAAATTTGATCTTGATCCAATTGACTTTGATATAATTCCCATTTTGTTTTTCTTTCAGGTCTAAGTATTATCGGCAGACTGTGATTCTGAGCAGCCTTTTCAGCCCTCCTATTACATCACTCTTCAACAAATATTGTTCCAGTATCCTTTTTGTTTTGCTAATTGAAACCTAAAAGTTGTTATTCCGGCAGCAATCCTATTAATGCATGGCTAAATCTATTTTATCACTTGAAGTTTTAGGTACTTCTTCTTTATTAGATCAAAATTCGAAAATCGAAATATTGAATTTCTCTCTTGTTTTCTTTCCCTCCACTGTGACATCACTTTGTGCACAGACTTGGTCATTTGCATATATGTCATGCGTCTGCTGCTAGCATCTCTGTTAGACTTTCACAAAATGCTCTCTGATGAACTTACTGCAATTGTAACCCCTGAAATTAAATACTCCCCTATCAACCTGGATATCAACAAAATTTCGCCTATTCACTGTAGAGGTACCCAGATGCCAAAATACTTTCTGCCCTAATAGCTTTTTTTCCTCTCGACTGCTTACCTTTTGAATTCCCTTTCTGTTCCTTGTTTTCCAACATACAGAAATTTAAATACAATTAGAGCAAGTATCTTGCTACACAACTTCCAACTTGGGATACCTCCTATAAATCTGGTTCCTAATCGTAGTAACCCCTTGTCTTTGATGGCAATATATGCCTTGTACAAAAATTTTTAAAAAAACTTTTTTAAATGGTGTAAACTAAACATGAGACTTTTTTTTTCAAGCCTCTGGCTCACGTAAGATATTGCATTTTGTGATTTAATGGCCAAAATTTATAATTTAAACTGGATAAGCGTTCATTCCTCACTGAAAAATAGCGCGCCTTTCTTTATTTAGAAAGTTTGTTTTGTTTTGTTTTTTTTGGGGGGGGGGTTTTATACTTTGATGTAATGAATATGAATACATCCGGTTTCTCTATACAAGAATGTGATTGGCTGGTGTAAGCCATAAATACGGACTGGTATTGCAGCCAAGGAGATACACCAAAAACCTAACACTTAAGTATATTATCAATTATGATCACAAACACCCGTTCATTAAGGTGACTTACTGGATTTTATTACTTGATTTCTGGCCAAGACCACTCAGCTACTTCAAACAAATATATCTTTTTTCACAACATACGATGTGTCTTCAATAAGTTTCCAAACTTTTTTCGTATAGGCACTTTTATTGATAGTACATACATGAAACTATAGTCCCCTTTGAAGTAATCTCCTCCGGCTGCAATGCACTTGTTGTACCGTTCCAACAACTTCTGGAAAGCTCCATGGAAGTCCTCTTGTATGAGCGTGTCGATGACCCTCGTCACAGTCGCTTTCATCTCCTCAATTGTCTCATAAGTGCAGCCTGTAAGGTTTTTCTTGAGCTTAGGGAATAACCAAAAGTCACAAGGAGCAAGTTCTGGACTTTTGGGAGTATGAGGAACTGTCTTGATGCCCATCTTGGTCAAAGAGTCTGTGACAAGGATGAAGTCGTGCATCCACGCAAATCTTTCGCATCTTCTGTTCCTCTCAAATAATTGTGTACAGTTTCCACACTGACATCAAACTGCACTTATTGTCTCTATACACACAACAATCCTTCTGATGTTCTGACTTCCTTACTCCTTCCACACCTCTTATCATCCCTCAGAGACTCTCTGCCTTCTTTGAATCTCTTATGCCACTCTAAAACTGATGCTTATTCATGCATGATGGTCTAAAAGCCGTCTAAAGCATTCCATACATTCCTGTAGCATTTTTTCCAAGTTTAAAACAATTTTATTGCATATCATTTTTCAACAATAATATACTGAATTTTTAAGAGTCTATAACAATTTTAAATGCCTGTACAAAAAAGTCTGGAAACTTATTGAAGGGATCTCGTATCACAGTTAAAAACAATAGTTGGATGGAAATTATACAAACCATGTGATTTCTAAACAAAGCTCTCTTTCTCTCTCTTACCGGGCAAGATTTCAATAGTGAAAAGTTGTGCTTTTCATGTTGTTCCTAAACTGGGCAAAGCAGGTGAAGGGTGGTCTGATGTAATGAGACGGACTACCTGCCAATCTCTCTCTCCTACATATATGAAGTCAGCATGTTTTTCTATTTCTGTCCTTATTGGAAAACCATTGTATGAGGTAAGTTTTATTAACAAACAAGAAGACCTGGTTTCACAACGACGATGATGATGATGATAACAAGAGCGGCGACATGGAATATTTTATTTACCTCATCTCAAGGAGATTAGAAACCAGGTCAGGCATCATTTAAAAAGCCAGTGCACTATTAGTGTGCTCTGGCCTACAAAAATATGCCTGAGCATCCCAATTGGCATTCTTTAGTTGCAGTGCCTCAGGCAAATAGCAATAAACCCCCTTAAAGAGAAGGTAAAGCTTGGGAGGGTGGACCTCTTCAAACTGAACAGAATTATACCTCAGCCTGACAGAACAAGCTCTCTCAAACTGAATGTTGAGAACATATGCTCATCTATGGATGAACAAAACTAACCCACAACACTAGGTATGATTTATATGCCCGATGTAATGCATAATATATACACTGTCTTTTCTTTTAATTCAAACTTCCTTAATTGTATCCATATTATGCTGGCAAACTTCAAGTACATCCTGCCCCGATTTCAGGTTCAATCTGTCAAGTTGCGCTCCAGTTACCATTGGTAAGTACTTTATTACATTATTTATATTAGTAATGGTAAACTTGCCTGTTTATGCTATGAAAACGAGTTGTAAAAAAAAACAAAATGTTAAATTTTTGTTAAATTTCACTTTTGATAACGTTATTTCTATGAGATTTTTTTCTTTTCATTTGTAATAAACAACTTTCTCTTGTAATTTCAGGTTTTCCATAAAATAGAATCCACAAGTTATACCAAATTGGCCGACGACCGATTTAACATGTTCATAAAAAAGGTGAGTTTTCATAAAATTTGCTATTTGCATCTGACATTAAAAAATTCAACAAGATAACTTTATGTATATGTGCGACCACTTTATGGATGTGTGATTGTTTTTGATGACTTACACATTCTTTTATTTCACTCATTTACTATGCTGGGGTGTTAATGTTTGGCACATCTTCAGATGGATTTTGAGGTTGCGGTTTTAAAGTCTGATAAAGTTGCTCCACAAACATCTCCATTCCTGGGATTATCAGCAAATAACCCTGGATATGTTTTTTCTCCCAAAAGTAATCTCATTCACTGAGGTACTTATTGTTCAAACAAAGAGACTATTTTTTGGGTGGTCTTTGCTGGTCAGAGATATTTTCAGCTCTCTGCACCCTTCCCTCTTCTTCTTGCCAAGCATTTATCATTGCAACATCTGCCATTCACTTGTGCTAGCAAAACATGCTGCACAGCACATTTTTATATTATTGACAACCTATCTTTGTCCTCCCCAAAGATACCTTAATATATATAACGACGAAGTTGTACAACCAACACCCCCATGTGTAATTTGTATACTGATAGGTTTTTTGAATTTTTTTCACTGGATTATTATTGATTCGACACTAATTAACCAGATTATGAAAAAAATTTGAAAAAAAAAAAAATCATTATTTCGACATTTAAAAGGGGTGCCTATTTTTTAGTTACAACGCTTTGGTAAATCGGTCACCCATTTTGTAACCAATAAAAATGCGGGAATATCAAAACCATGGAAAGTAAAAATAACATGAACCTACCGATTTGTAAGTCAGAAATATTTATTTTGTTTCTCAAAGAAAAAAAAATAGAATGAAAATGATTTTTTGGTCAATTTTTACGACGTGCCCCAGCGTATTATACTCCCCCCCCCATGTTAAGAATGGCTTTTGAGGTTGGGGAGGGTGTTTATTCCGAAAGCCATTTTTAATATGAGGAGGTTGGGGTGCTTATAATACACTGGGGGCACATTGTAAAAATTGGTCTTCTTCTTTTTATTACTTTTTTTAAAAATTTTTTGTTTTTATGAAAATAAAGTTTCGAGTTTTTGGGGGTTTTTTAACTTAGTTTTTGGTTGATGAAAAGTGAGTTTGTGGGGTTTTTTTTAATGATTTATTTGTTTTTATGAAAGGCGAGTTTATTGGTGTTTCACTGTTTCATTCAGTTTCTTCATTAATTCCCATCTTGGGTTTCCGGGGGTAATCATAATTTCTTTATTAGTACGTGTTCACAATGGAAAAAGCAAGCAAGAATAAAAACAAAACAAAAAGGAGCAATATGTTTGGACAATAATTCACTTCTTTAGAAAATAGAAAAAAAAATGGGTGACCGATTTACCAGAACGTTGTAACTAAAAAGTGAGCACCCCTCTCAAATGTTGAAATAATGATTTTTTTTTTCAAATTTTTTTTTCATAATCTGGTTAGTTAGTGTCCAATCAATAATAATCCAGGGGAAAAATTTAAAAAAAAATATAAGTATAGAAATTACGCAGGGGGTGATGGTTGTACAACTTCGCCTATATAACATATGTATGTATAATGCAACAAAAAAGATAATTCCTGTAGCAAAAGTAAAACACCTCATTGATTCACATTTTAACATTTTTTGGTGCACCTCTAAATGAATCTTGTCTCCGTCTCTTTTTCGTTTACATGTATAAATTTTGAATTCTTGACAATTCACAACCTGTCTTTGTCCTCCCCAAGGCTGCTTTTTTTTTTTTTTTTTTTCATAGGCATCACCACTTATCAAGGCCAAGAGACCACTCGAGGATAAGGGTTACCGAGTATGCAGTAGAAATTAGACAATATAGTAATCGTTAGTAATGAAAATTCGGTAAATTTGTTACCTTATATGGAACGGCTCATCAAAAACTTGTTTACATTAGACTTGAAGACAACCATATTGTAGTCAGCTGGAAAGCAGGAAAATGGAAGACAATTCCATAGATGTACAGTTCTAAGAAAGAAGCTTTGTTCATGGAATCTGCGTTTAGGTTTAGGAACAGATAAAAAGTGGGGAAATTAGTGATAGTGTTTTCTGCTAGACGAGTGTTTCTTGTGAAAGTTTGGCAAGGGGGGACCATAGATTGAAGCTCAGCCAAGCACTTGCCATGAAAATAACAATAAAGCAGAGACAAACTTGGAACATCTCTTCTGTGAGAAAGAGGTTGCAGGGAACAGAAAAGAACATCCCCTACGAGGCTACGAAGTCTATTTTGAACTCTGTCAAGGCAGGATAAGTCCTTTCTAGCAGCTCCTGCCCAAATGTGGCAACAGTACTCCATCCTTGGACATACCTGGTTCATATATAGATAGAGAATTGCATTAGCAGTGAGATATCTACTGGATCGATAGGAGGATCCCACCATTTTTCCAGCGGCCTTGGCAACGGAATTTTTTTCTTTTTTGCATTCATTTATTCATTTTTTTTTTTATTCTTGCAGATCCTGCCTAAATTCCAAGACAATTCTGCAATGCGTAGCACCATGGTGTTCATTCCATCCTATTTTGATTTTGTTCGAATCCGAAATCATTTTGATAGAAAGGAAATCAAATTCTTACAGATTAATGAGTAAGTAAACATCTGAGCATTTGTACATAAACTTTAAAGGCTAGGCATTTTGACGGTGGCTATGTTACTTGCTGCCTTAATAAAATGCGTTGGTTATGAGTTAGTTGTAAAAGAATCAATGAAATGTATCTTCGTTTATCCTGAGAATGATGCGGTTCTTGTCCAGAATTCCCTTTGTATTAAAAAACAAAAATGAAGAAAATTGATTATAAACTAGTTTTATTTTTATAAAGAAAATCCCTTTTAAACGATTAGGAGGAATTCATAGGTATTACAACATAACTCAATAATTCAAATGTGAGATTTATCTCCCTTTGCTTTTTTTTTTTTTTTTGTGTAGGTTTTGCTCAAAATGACAGGTATGACAATCCCTTTTCTGAGTAACTGAAGAACGGCTGCCTTTTCCACCATTTTGAAAACAATCTAAAATCACAAAGGGAGATTACTTAACACTAGTTCAAACTTCTGAGAATTACATTCTAATGACTATGTATTCCCTGTTAATCACTTAAATTTGATTTTCTTATTCAAAAAATAAAACTGCTTGATCAATTTATATAATTTTGGGAATATATTTTTGTTGGTACTTGTATAGTTTCACTTAATTTCATCAAGTAGTTTTTTTTTTACAGCGGAAAAACACGTTTTTATGAGAGCGCGTTGAAGGCGGCCATCTTGGGTTTAAAAAAAAATTTTGTTTGAATTTTAGAAATGCCAAAGGGAGATAACTCCAGTTAAAGCGCTGACACCCCTTCCCATCTTTTATACTAGCTTTTCTTCCTAAAAATCGAACATTTTGCTCGGTATCATAACAAATTGTTTTTTCGCTGTAAAAAAAAAAAAAAACTACTTGATGAAATTAAGTTAACTTTGTTCGATAACAGATACATACAATTTAAAGTTTTTTCGATATTTTCATTTTTTTAATGTCTTGACTAAACTGTACAAGTACCTTTTTGTTTAATCCAAGGTACATCATACAGATTTTTTTTGTTTTGTTTTTTTGATATAGATGGAAACCTGGACAAGAATCATTTTTTTTAAGTTGTTTTTTGTTTTGCTTTCCACATCATCATATTCCTATGAAAAAAATGGCAAAGATCTTGGTGAACGTCACTACTTACTCATTATTAAGTAAGATGATGATGATGATGCAAATGACGACAAAATTAAGTAAAAATCAGAAGAGGAGTCCTTAACATTTCCTCTGTCAAAATATCCATCATTTCTTTTTGTTTTTTAAATGGATTCAAACATATTTCTGCTTCCTGTTATTTTTTTTTTTTTTTTTTTTTTTTTTTTTTTACATGGGTGTCACCACTTATCAAGGCCCAGAGGCCACTCAAGGATAAGGGTTAATAGGTATACATTAGTCATTGTGATTTTAGCATAGTAAACAGTGGGAATTTTGTAACTAGGATTACTTAGGGGGACGATTCAATTAGAACTTGTTCACATTGGACTTTTTCTTTTTTTTTTTTTCATAGGTATCAACACATTATCAAGGCCAAGAGGCCACTCAAGGATAAGGGTTAAAGAGTGTACAGTAGAAATTGGACAATATAATAATCATTAGTAATGAAAATTTGTTAAATTTGATAACTTATATGGAACGGCTCATCAAGAACTTATTTACGTTAGACTTGAAGACAACCATATTGTAGTCAGCCGGAAAGCAGGAAAACGGAAGACAATTCCACAGGCGTGCAGTTCTAATAAAAAAGCTTTGTTCATGGAATCTACGTTTAGGTTTAGGCACAGATAAAGAGTGGGGGGAATTATTGATAGTGTTTACAGCTAGACGAGTGTTTCTTGTGAAAGTTTTGTTTTTCATCGCAAATGTGTGTGTGTGTGGGGGGGGGGGCTCTGTGTAGTGTAAATCACCAACCCATGACAGAGCGATGATCTCAGTTTTTGGTGTTTCTTCTTTACTTTGATTCTCATAGCATCTCACTGATTAACCTTTGAAATAATAACTTGCTAAAAAAATGAAAATGAGGAAATGTTTGATCTTTCGGTTACTCAACCATTTATTTTCTTTCCATTTAGATATTCAGATGTGAGTGAAGTTTCCAGAACCAGAAGCCAGTTCTTCCTTGGCAAAACCCCATTCCTTCTTTATACAGAGAGACGTCATTTCTACTTCCGGTAAGCATTTCTCTTACAATAAAACATAACACTTTTACTATCTACAAGTAAAACGTTTAAATAAGTCGGTTTTACTTTTTTTTCATTAAGTAAAAAAAGGAAAATTGTTTTTTTTTTTTAATTATTTCCTTGTTTCATGTTCCTGCCTTGATAGCATTCAAAATAGACGTCGTAGCTTCATAGGAGATGTCCTTTTTTTCTTCCCTGCAACCTCTATCTCACAGAAGAGATGTAGCAAGTTTGTCTTTGCTTTAATCGTTATTTTCATGGCAAGTGCTCGACTGAGTTCCAATCTATGGTCCCCCCTCGCCAAACTTTCACAAGAAATACTCGTCTAGCTGAAAACACTATCAATAATTCCCCCCACTATTTATCTGTGCCTAAACCTAAACGTAGATTCCATAAACAAAGCTTCTTTCTTAGAACTGCATGCCTGTGGAAATGTCTTCCGTTTTCCTGCTTTCCAGCTGACTACAATGTGGTTGTCTTCAAGTCCAATGTAAACAAGTTCTTGATGAGCCGTTCCCCTTAAGTTAACAAATTTACTGAATTTCCATTACTGACAATTACTATATTTTCCTATTGACTACTGTACACTCTTTAACCCTTATCCTTGAGTGGCCTCTGAGCCTTGATAAGTGGTGATGCCTATGTAAAAAAAAAAAAAAAAAGCTACAGTGGAAGTTTTCAAAAATCAAGGGACACCTTCCTAGGGGTTAACACTTGATCTCTATTTAAGCTACATAGATATTCAAGTATTCCATTGAACTTCTGGTGCTACCAGATCAGGCTGTCTATTGGCTTCCTGAGACAAAATGCACCTACATTGATTTTCTGTTTTTGTTTTCTATTCTCTTTTGTAAAACTTAATTATATTCTACAAAAACAACAACCCCCTTCCCCTCTCCTTTCCTTTTCCTTCCCTACTTACCAACCCCGTCGCCTCCCCCTTTTTTCCCCTGTTGGTAGGGCAATAGAATAAGCCGACTGCCCCCCTGCAGAGGGTAAAAATCCCTCAATGGGGCAACCAGTTAGCCGTTGGTTGCTACCCGTAATGCCTTAGAACGTGATCCTGGTGATTGAGCTAACCTAGACCTGGGTGCATAAAAGTCTAGGCACGGCAACACATTATTTCAGCCCTTACTTCGGCTAGACGGGCGGTCGGAGAAGCCCGATCCGACCAATCGGCCAGTCACACCAAGCCCTAGCACTTACACCCAAAGTACCAACTACCACAACAAAGAACGAAACTTAAAGGTACTCCCATCTTTTTTATTTTTTCTTCCCCCACTACAAAAAATAGGCAAACCAAGTAAGTGCTAGAAGGTGGTGGCAAGGGTCAATCAATTGGAAAGACCAGAACTCAACACTCCATCTGAGCAAATGTATTTTTGAGGACATATTGAACAGAAAATATAGTGCTTGAGAACTCCTTACCAAAAGAGTATATCCTCCACATAGCCCTGACATGGTCAAGGCGAATGGGTTTCCCCCTTACTATGCCCCAATTTTGGACTCCGAGATGGGTAGGGAGCGTGGTTGATGAAAAATAAATCCCAAAATCTATGGCTGATAAAAACAAATGCATCCTCCTCAAAACCCTTAAAAGAAACCATTCCTCTGACTCTAACCTCTCAAGCTCAGATGAAGAACAAAAATTCAAAACTAGAAAAACTGTTCCAACTATAGACAAACGAAACTTCCCACGATTCTTGGTTATTGAATTAATCGAAAATAAAAAAAATTGGAAATTTATCATGTTTCCTAATAGAAAAGACATTATCCACAAAAAGTAAACCAAAAATGATCAATAAAACAAAAGATGGAAATCTACTAGTTGAGATAATCAATCTTAGAGATGCTCAATCTCTACTTAAAATGAAGAACTTCCATGAGTACAAGTGCAAAGTCTTTCCCCATAAAACACTAAACATTTCAAAAGGAGTAATTCGAAGTTATGAACTATCGCTAGCAACTGAAGAAGAAATAAAAACCGAATTAGAAAAACAAGGAGTAATCAACCACATCTGTATAAACATAAAAAGAAACAATAAAATAATAACAACCAACACATACATATTAACGTTTAACAAATCAACAATACCTAAAGAAATAAAAATTGGCTACTTAAATGTAAGAGTAGACCAATATATCCCAGCCCCATTCAGATGTTTCCATTGCCAAAAATACGGACATCATAAAGAAGCCTGTAAAGGAATAAAAATATGTTGAAAATGTGGCAACAAAGAGTCTGACCACACCGAAGAAAAATGCATAAATGAGGTGAAATGCGCTAACTGCAAAGATCACCCGGTCTTCTCTAAAATATGCAAAACATATAAAAAAGAAAGAGAAATTATAGAAGTAAAGTAAAAAAAAAACACAACCTTTCCAGAAGCCAGAAAAATAGTTGAGACGTACATGAAAGACAACACATATGCTGAGACAACAAAAAAGACAGTTAAACCATGCCAACATAATGAAATACATGATCAATATAGGGAACTGATAAACAAACTGATTACATTAAATATTAAAGAATGGCCAGAATTTCAAAATAGCCTAAAAGAAAAATACTCAAATCTGGAAAACAAAATAGAAATAACAAATTCAAACAAAGAAAATAATATTCCATCCACAACAGAACCATTAAAAAAAATTATCACAGAAACCAACAAAACAACCACCAGAAATTAATAAAAACATAAGCAATGATAAAACAGCAAATAAAGAATGTTCCAGAAAAGAAGAAAACCAAACAAGACACTCAAAATAGATTCCAAATTCTAGAAAAAATGGAAACCGAAAACACCCTAGATAAAAAAAAAGAAACCAAACACAAGTAATCAAGAGGGAAAAAATGAACAAGAAGCCAAAACAGCAACCTCTCAAGCAAGATCCAGATTGACGTCCAGATCCAAACAAAAAACGAAAAAACCCAGCAAAACACTTCACCAAGGACACAAACTCTGACAAAAGATAAACCCTCTACTTCTAAAGAGATGGAAATAGAGGAAAACTAAACAGCCTTATGGATAGAAATAAAACACAACAAATTATCCAATGGAATTGTCGTGGAATAAGATTTAACTATAATGAACTTCTTATACTTATCTCACTCTCCAACCCAGCCATTGTCTGCTTACAAGAAACCTTCCTACAAAACAATAACTATTTCAAAACACCAAACTATGAACAATACAACCATTTCCATAACACAGGCCTTTGTGCTAATGGAGGTACCTCAATTCTTGTAAGGTATAGCATACCTCAAAGCAATTTCTCAGTCAAAACAAATCTCCAAGCAATTACAACTCAAGTCACATTACACAAAACAATCACAATCTGCTCAATATACCTCCGTCCTCATGAACCAATAAATGAAAATGAACTAGAAAATTTAATAAAACAACTACCTTCACCATTCATTCTCCTAGGAGACTTTAACTGCCACAGTACGTTATGGGGGTGCGAAGTCACAAACTCAAAAGGAAACAAAATTGAACAATTAATTAACAAAAATAACTTATGCCTTCTCAATCAAAAAAATCCCACATACTTAAATCCAACAAATGGATCAACTAGTGCCATTGATCTTACCATGTGTGATCCATCAAGCTTCTTGGATTATACATGGAGCACTTATGAAGAACCCTGTGGAAGTGATCACTTCCCTATTATAATCAATTACAGTAACTCCATCCAAAACCACATACCTAGGTGAAACACAAATAAAGCCAACTGGGCCGAATTTAAAGAACTTTGTTCACTGAAACTAACAGAACATCAAATCCAAGCAATAGAAGAATTCACGGAAGTACTCATAACAATAGCCAAAAAATGCATACTCAAAAATTCTCCTCCTGGAAAAAAAACAAACCATGGTTCAATCCAGAATGTAAAATGGCCATTAGACAGAGAAAGGCAGCCTTAAGAAAATTTAAAAAACAACCCACAACGAACAACTTAATAGAATACAAACACCAAAGAGCTAAAACCCGAAAAATAATTAAAGAATGCAAAAGATCCTGCTGGCAACAATTTGTCAACAAAATCAACATTACCACTAAACCCAAAACCGTCTGGGAAATGATTAGGAAAATAACTGGAAAATATAATTCGGATCCAATCAAACACCTTCTCACAAATAAACAGAAAATAACTGATAAAAAAGATATTGCTAACACACTAGCTAAAACCTTTGCCAAAAATTCATCATCAAAAAACTACAATAGACAATTTCAAATACTTAAGAAACATGAAGAAAAGTACAAAATAAACTTTAACTCCAAAAACCAAGAACCTTACAATGAAATCTTCTCACTCAATGAACTAGAAACTGCCATAGAAAAATCCCATAACTCAGCTGTAGGACCAGATGAAGTGCACTACAGCTTCCTTAAAGAAATTCCACCCGAATCATTAAAACTCCTTCTCAAAATTTATAATAAAATATGGGAAACAAAAGATTTCCCAACTTCATCGAAAAATGCAACAATAATACCAATACCCAAACTGGGAAAAGATACATCAAACTCAGAAAACTACAGATCAATAGCTCTCACAAGCTGCCTATGCAAAACGTTCGAAAGAATGATTAACTACCGTCTTATATGGTATCTAGATGACAACAAAATAATTTCTGAAATCCAGTGTGGATACCAAAAAAATCGAGTATGTATAGACCACATCACTAACCTCAAAAATTATATCAGAGAAGCTTTTATCACTAAGGAACATGTAACATCTGTTTTTTTTTTATCTTGAGAAAGCATATGAAACTACATGGAAACACGGTATCATAAAAGATCTCCACAACATCGGACTAAGAGGCAGACCTGAATTCATAAAAACTTCCTAACAGACAGATCTTTCCAAGTTCGCATAGACTCAACTTTATCAGACCCACAAAATCAAGAAGGAGTGCCCCAAGGCAGCATATTATCAACAACTATCTTTAACATAAAAATCAATAACATTATAAAAGAACTCTCTCCTGATATACATAGCTCCTTATATGTAGATGACTGCTCAATCAGCTACGGATCTAAATACACTCACACTATTGAAAGAAAACTACAACATAACATAAAATTAATAAATGGGCAACGAAAAATGGTTTCAAAAAATTACAACATAACATAAATAAAATTAATAAATGGGCAACTAAAAATGGTTTCAAATTCTCCAAAACTAAAACAAAATGCATCCATTTCTGTAACCAACGCAAACTCCACCCTGACCCAACCTTACAGATTGAAGGCGAAAAAATTCCATTCATAAATAAACACAAGCACCTGGGAATCATTTTTGACAAAAAACTAAATTTCATTCCACACATCAATCACACCAAAGCCAAATGTAATAAAGCATTACAACTCCTACGAATCATCGCCCATACAGATTGGGGAGCTGACAAGAACACACTACTCAAACTATATAGAGCATTAATTAGATCAAAAATAGATTATGGTAGCTTCATGTATCAATCCACCAGAAAGTCATATCTAAAAACCCTCAACACAATATGCCACTCCGGACTAAGATTAGCACTAGGAGCATTTTCAACCTCCCCTGTAGAAAGCCTGTATGCAGAAGCACATGAAACTCCCCCAATGCTTAGAAATCAAAACCTTGGTTTAAAATACTACACAAAACTTACAGCCAACCCCACAAACCCAGCACACAATAGCACTTTAAATCCAAACCGTAAACACCTTTTCGGCCAAAAAGAAAATGCAATCAAAACCTTTGGACTTAGAATAAAATCGATTTCCAAAGAAGCAAGTCTACCCATAACCAATATTCACAAAACTGTCCTACTCAAGACCCCTCCCTGGAAAATCGTATCCCCTAACATCGACCTAAGTTTAAGTAAATATGAAAAGAAACATACTCATCCAATAACTTATGATGATCTCGATAAAATCAAAGAAAAGTATCCAGATCACACACACATCTATACAGATGGGTTTAAACAAAATAACGCAACAGCCAGTGCAGCAATACTCAATAAATCAATCAAAAAACAATCAAACCTCCCAAAAGAAACCTCAATCTCCAGTGCTGAAATACATGCTCTAATCCTAGCTCTCAAACTCGCCTCCAATAACAAAAAAAAAACAAATTTATAATCCTTTCAGACTCCCAATCTACTCTAAAAGCGATTAAAAATAAAAAGATGGACAACCCCCTAATCGCAAAATTACTCCAAAAATTAACTGAACTAAACAGTAAAAAAGAAATCATTTTCTGCTGGATACCGAGCCATTCCGGTATTAAAGGTAATGAATTAGCAGATTCAGCAGCAAAAAACGCCTTAAATCTCCCAATCGATGCAAATTTTAAAATTCCATATATAGATCTAAAAAGATGTATCAACGTATATACAACAGAGAAATGGCAAACCTACTGGAATGAATACCATAACAACAAACTTCACGAAATCATGCCAAAAATCAAAAAACAAGAACAAAATACGAAACTAAACAGAAAAGAAGTCAAACTAACAAGAATAAAAATAGGCCATACTCACTTAACCCACTCATATCTCCTAAAAAAAAAAAAAAAAGAAAGCCAACCCATCTGTATACCTTGTCAAACACCACTCACAATTAAACACATATTAATTGAATGTACTGATTTTGTAACAGTAAGAAATCGATTCTACAAAGAAAACAATATTAAAGAGTTATTTGATAAAAACAATCCTCACACCATACTCTCATATCTTAAAAAAAATTGGCCTTTATAAAAAAATTAAAAAAGAACCCTTTATACAACGGTCCTGGATATGACCTAAAACTATATCCAATGGTGAGGCCCCACCTTGCGGGCCTTGGGGGGTGTGGAGCCATCCTTTAATTGCCATTGCTCCCAGGTCCACTCTGACCTGGAGTGGTAGTACCTGTTGAGGTCCCAACTATGGGTTAAATAGAATCCGACTTAAAAAACAAATATACTCCATTAAAAAATCGTTCCTCAAAATCACTAGATTTGGCATTAAATAACCTGAAACAGGTTGATATGCCGTAAAACAAAAACAACCAACCAAATATAGTTCATTTTTATTTATTTATTTGATTGAAAAGGACCAAATATGGAAAAAGAAAATAGTTCTTTTAAAGTCATAAGAGTAAAAAAAATATAAACCTTACTTATTATAGGTTATTTAGAGATTGTTCCAGAAAAAACACCTTAAACACGGATGCCATGAGGAAAATATTAATGTGTTTATGCCACCATGTTCTTATATCCTAACTATATTTTGAAAATTTTATGTGTTTAATTTATAAAGAAATTAGAGTAAGAATTCAGTCAATACACCATAGGTAAATTATTCTTAAAATATAGTTGATAACAAAACTTTAACTTGAATCATATTAGATTTACAAATAGTATATCACAATTAAAGGAGAAATCCGAAACTAAATAAGCCAACAAAAATTACCATGTGGCATACAATCCTAGTGTAAACAATTCAGCATGAAAATTATTCTTAAATAAAATAAATGCACAAGAATATCCTTTTGTTTTTTTTTAAATCTGATACCCTGAAAATATTAATCAAATATTCTTTTAACTGACAATTGTAAGTTTAAAGCTTGTGGTGATGGTTATAATTTTAATCTAATTCAGCCAGGCGCCAAAAAGAGATGTTCAAGCGACCTAATTTTTCCAGAGTTATCTCCTTTGTAAAATAACTTTATTGAATATATACATTAAAAGTATATATCTTTTACTATCAAAGTGTATATATATATATATATATATATATATATATATATATATATATATATATACACACACACAGGCAGCAAAAAAGAAAGTCTGCGCTTGATGACTTTTAATTAAAGTATTCTAGTGTTCACATCAATTTAAAAAAATAACTTCAAATTGAGGAGGCAAAAAGAAAGTCCGCACAATGGAAAATTGTAAGTTAAATGTAACTTTAGGACATTAATGCAACACAAATACAACAGGAACACAATGAACTAGTTAATATTTAGTAGCATAGCCCTTGTGCAATTTGACAGCCTGCAATCTTTTGGGAATTCCTTGAATTAACCTGCAGCAATACTCCGGGAAAAGGGCATCCCACTTTTCTTTAATTTTTGTCCAAAGTTCTTCCGAATTTTTTTAAATTTTATCATTGCGTAGCTGTTGCTTGATGTAATGTCATACATTTTCGATAGGAGTAAGGTTTGGAGATTGTGCAGGCCAATCCAAACATGGAATATCATGCTCTTCCAGGAACCTCTTGACCTTGTCAGCTGTGTGAATGGGAGCATTATCCTGCATGAAGATGGGATTATCATCCAAATTCCAACCAAAGTAGGGTAGAAAATGCTCAGTCAACATATTAATGTACTTGATTGAATTAATTCAAACTTGCAAGCGAACTATAGACCCTGGATCATTGGTACTAATAATGCCCCACACCAAAACGGAACCTCCACCACCTTGCAGCGTTGAAACTAAGCACCTAGGATTAAATTCTTTGTCTTTCCTCTAACGGACGTACTGCCTACGATCACTGCCTAGCCTATTGAACTTGCTTTTGTCACTAAAAAGCACTTTTGACCAATATGAAGAGCCATAATCTTCATTGCATCTGACGAAGTCCAGAGAGCGCTTTCTGTTCTTTACAGAAATCATTGGCTTGCATCTTGCAACATATCCTCGCAAATTCAATTCCTTTAATATGTTCTTGACAATAGAAAGAGAGCACTTTTTAATAAGATTGCACTGTTGTTGGATTTGGGGAGCCGTTTCAAATCTGTTTCTTAGGCTGCGGATCTTGATAGCATTGTCTTCCCTGTTAGAAGTAACTCTAGTAAGACCAGATTTAAGGGCATCACGAACACTGTTGGTGTTTTGGTGCTTTTGCACAGTCTTTCATACCGTTTTCTTATCACATTTCAATTTACATCCGATTTCTTGATTGGATAAACCAGAACGGTGGAGATTAATGAGCTCCTGTCGATCACTAAGAGAAAGTCGTAGCATATGGACTAAATGTTATGTTGTATAACCTGAAACAACAACAATTACGATTAGAGATGCTTTGTTGCCTGTTGGTGGATATTTTAAATTGATTTAGGGGCGATAATTTAAGCTGGCTTTAAGCGAATTTGTTGCCGCGGACTTTCTTTTTGCCTCCTCAATTTGAAGTTATTTTTTTAAATTGACGTGAACACTAGAATATTTTAATTAAAAGTCAAATATGAAGAGGTAAAATTATAGAGGAATAAAAGGTGAATCAAATGAGGTATAGTTTGTTTAAACAGTTACATTAAATTTAGCTTAAATTTGCAGTTTTTGAAAAAATTACAAGTGCGGACTTTCTTTTTGCTGGCATTGTGTGTGTATATATATATATATATATATATATATATATATATATATATATATCCACAAGGTAGTTCTACAGTATTTCCTACTTGAAAGGGAGTGGGTAGCATAATACAGATTTATTCATTATGATATTGTCCTCCCGAGTTAACAAAAAAATAATTTTTTTTTTCCTCTAATGGTTCCATATTTTTATTTCAGACCTAGGATCCGTGGAGTGCAACACATCATATTCTATGAACTTCCTCTGTATTCGCACTTCTTCAGCGAAGTCTGCAACATGATGTATGATGCTAAAAGCAAAAAGGGTTCCAAGACTGACGTCACCGGTACTGTTTTATACAGCAAGTATGATGCCCAACGACTTGCGGGTGTGGTCGGCACAGACCGAGCAGCGCTCATGATCAACTCTCCAAAGCCTCTTCACATGTTTATCACAGACTCTTGATCAGAACTTCTACATTAATACACACATGCACACATATTCATATAAATAAAACTGCTGATTTTTGTAACAATTATCTTTGTGGTTCTTTTTAAATATTGTTGTGAGAATTTTAAAAAAAAAAATTTTTTATTACATTTTCACACCAAACAAGGCACATTGCCAGTTTGATGTAGGGGGCTACTATCAGAGACATAAGCTACAGGGGTACTATGTAGGGAGTTGGGAAGCAAGATGTCTGTTCAAATAACACCTGAACGTCTGCATGTCCATACAGTTGGGGAAGCAGAGACCCAAAAGAGTTCCAAAGTTTAGCAGAAGAAACTACTGGAGTATAAAGCTCTCTTACATCTAGGGATCTCTGTGAATGGGTGGGATTTAGCTGACTGATAAGTTTTAAACTGTTTACAGGACTACTTCTGTTGGGATATCTAGATTATATGTACTGAGGAATCATTTTGGCAAAAGCATGCATTTGGCAAAAAATGCAAAAAAAATAAAATAAAATAATTATCAAATGTACCAAAAGATCATTTGAATATAAATTATGAACCTGACACAGTCACTTGTTTTGAAGGAACAACAAACTTGATCAATTGTCAAAAAGGAGATAAGTTTAAAGTATGATGTCTAAAAGGTCATTTTGTGTAATATGTTACACAGGTTACAAAGGTGTAATCAAAGTCAACCCTTTACTACCCTTTAAATGCCATTGCTCCCAGGTCCACTCTGACCTGGAGTGGTAGTACCTGTT
The DNA here is from genome assembly GCF_053919585.1 of Euprymna scolopes. Classification (NCBI taxonomy): domain Eukaryota; kingdom Metazoa; phylum Mollusca; class Cephalopoda; order Sepiida; family Sepiolidae; genus Euprymna; species Euprymna scolopes. The sequence continues at coordinate 55,976,292 of NC_136517.1, forward strand.
AGAGTCCTAACTATGGGTTAAATAGAAACCAAACAACAAATATAATCTCTTAAAAAATATTTCTTCTAAATCTTTGGATTCGGCATTAAATAACCTAAAAAAGGTTGATATACCGTAAAACAAAAACAACCAAACCATAGGAGCGTTTCAGGCAATCACATGGTTATATAATAACTAGGCTATGACAAGAGAATATTCTTTTCATTATTTTGACTCTCGAGTATATATAGGTTAATATTTTATATGTTTTTATATAGAGTGATGTGGTTCTCGATTGATTGTATCTGTGTTGGATATATACTCGAGAGTCAAAACAATAAGAATATTCTCTTGTCATAGTCCTAATAATAGCCAAAGAGGATATCGTTCATCATTCTTCAGTTATCCGGCTCGCAATAAAAAGTTTGGTGACCGCTGATCTACATCTAGTTCAGTTTATAAAGGGCTAAAGAGTGACAAACTTTGGCAAATGGTTAAAGGGAGGTAATTTATCGTAATGGTAAAAAAAGAAAGAAAGAAAATGGATCAAAAAGTCAGGTGATGCGATCAATCTTTTTTTTTTTTTTTTTTTTTTTTTTACTATATTCACCTTAGCCCAAACACAACTCAATATGTTTTAAGAATGCAATAAAAAAAACAAATATCAATTTATTTTCATAATGCAAAGTTTGAGCAAAGTTTTTGTTTTACTAATTAGCTGAAGAATTTCGAAAATGAATAGAACAGCTTTTGTTATTAGTCGATTAGTCGTAGGCTGATTTCGAAACAAAATAACACATCTCCGTTTTGATCTTCAGCTTGCCATTTGTTGATCACAGAAATCTGTTTAAAGAAGAATAAAAATAAAAATTAAATATAAACATTTATACATCATAGCATTTATTAACATCATTAAATTTACACAAGTGATACCTGGCTTATTTGGGAGAAATTACTTCATCTTGAGTTTCATTAAAAGTATTTTTGCTTTTTATTAATAAGGAAAATGGCTGTTCGTTCAAAAAGAAAGATTCTCATCCAGAATTCCCCCTATATTAAAAAACAAAAATGAAGAAAAATCTGTACGATATACGTAGTTGTGATAAAACAAAAATATCATTTTCCAAAAATTATGTAAATTTATCAAGTAGTTTTATTTTTATAAAGAAAATCATTTTAAAGTGGTCAATGGGAATGCGCAGGCATTACAACATAAATCTTACAAGTTTGAATTATTGTTGAGTTATCTTCTTGTTATTTTGTTTTGTTTTGTTTTTTTAAATTGTTTTCAAAGTGGGAGATAAGACAGCCGCTTTTCATAAAATTTGATTTTATTATTTAAAAATAAGACTGCCTGATCAATTTATGTGATTTGCTTTTGTTTTGTTTTTGTTTTTTACTATAGGAGGAATTCTGGTTCCAAATATAACTCAATCCCAAAGCCAAGGAATATTTTAGCATGCATTTTGTTTGGTTTAAAAAGAACCATGTTGGTTGCTTTTGTTTTTGTTCATTGCACACGCAGCTCAACTCTATTTCTCGTCATTTTTTTTTTCTTTTTTTTTCCCTCTCACAGAGCTTCCGTTTTGGCTTGTAAGTATTGAATTGAATAATTATGCGGCCCGCGTTCATCATTCTTTAAGTTATCCCGCCTGCGATAAAAAGTTTGGTGACTGTTGATCCATGTGTGTCAGAATTTTTTGAGAAACTTTGACACCCCTAACACAAAACTGCGAATAAAATATAAAACAATCGTAATTTCTCTTTTTAAAGTGGATTGTTTAGTTTCTTTTAAAGTTTTTTAAAAAAAATAATAGAAGTATGATTTTTTTATGTAAAATAAAAAAGTGTTTACAAAGTGCATGCGCGCGCTCATGCAACCATTTTTTTTTTCTATGTAATAAAATAAATTGAATATTACGAGTTAAATTTTTTTCAATTTTTTCTCTTTAAAAATCTATCAAAATTTTTCTATTGGTTTAAATTTTACGTTATTTGCGGGTTTAATGTAAACTTTTATGCTCTTTCCAATTTTTTATTCACCCCTCCCCTCCATTTTGAAATGTCTATTAAAATGAAAATAATTAATTTTCTCACCTAAGGTTTATAAATCACAAATTGAAGATAAAAGATCAATAAATAAAATAATCTAATTCAAAACAAAACAAAAAAGAATAGTTATGTGCAAATTTTCCTCTAAAGTCAAAAATTTAAAACATTTAAAAAAAAAAACATGTTGATTTTTTTTTTTTTTTTTTAAGTGGAACTTCATATTTTGTTCAGTAAATATTGGACTCTTACATCAATTTTTTTCTATTTCATTCAATGTTGTTTTATTTTAGATATTTAAAAAAAAATCATTCCATAAAGAAGAAATAAAATATTTTAAATCAAAAACTCATGTATTTCTTTAAGCAAATAAAAAAATATCTAAATTTGTCGAGGGGTTTGTTTATAAAAGTAAACTTATGAGTTAATGTGATCATTTTTCAAGTACAGTGACCCATATTGACTAACTTTGTTGTTGACAGCAAACACATGTCAGAAATAGAAAGGGGAGATTAATTATGGTGGTTTTAGGCCACCGTATTTGTCAACTCAAAGAAAGGAGACAAATTCGCTCTGTGACCATCTGATATGAGAATTTAAAATGGCGGTATTTTTTAATCCTTGCTTAAAAAATTATTTTATTTAAAAAGTACATGGAATATAAAATATAAATATGGAAAAATTCTTATAAATGAAGAATGAAAGTACCCATTGATTAGTATTTTTTATAGTTCAAGTGATTTTTTGGAATTTATATGTATTTATTATATTCAGAGTAAGTTAAAATTTCTTGAATTTCTTGAAATCTTTTTTAAGTAAAACCGATTTAAAAAAAAAAAAAAATATTGAATATTTTGCTATTAAACCTTTTATTATTTTTAAAATTTGGTCTTTGCTCCTTTTATTGAAAAAAATTAGGGTTTAAATTACATTTTTCAAGTAGTTATAAGCCTCGAAAAATAGTCTAATAATTCACATTTTTATCACTCATTTTTAATGGCGACATCTGACACTGCTACAACTGATCTACATTTAATTCAGGTTACAAAGGGTTAAAGAGTGACAACTTTGGCAAATGGTTAAAGGGGGCCAATTTATCACTATTTTGCTGTTGTTACATTGCTTCATATTTGCGGAAAATTGAAATGCGATATTCGTTTTCAGCATACCAGAAAACCTATTAAAATCTCACATTCACTATAATATTTCAATTTTATTTCCTAGTACTAACTTTGCTGCGATTACTAACCAGCAAAGTGTTATGATCATCAATCGAAAAAAAGAGTCTATCAGGCATGTGCACACAGTGTGATGATCTATGGAAGAAATCTGCTCAGTGAGGGTTGAGGACATGTGTTGCATGGAAAGAAATGGTATGAGAATGATCCTGTAATGTGAGTCTTGAAGACAAGCTTAGTTCCGATGGCCTCAGAGGCAGATTAAATCTGGACAGTATAGGGAAATGTGTGCAGCAAAGCAGATTAAATGAAATAGTTGAAAAAAAATTTTTTCCTTACAATTCTAGGTAAAACATAGTTACCTCCCTTAGAACAATAGGTTAAAATTCTGAATAATCCTAAAAGTCTATTTTAGCATGTATGTTGTGTTATATAGAGAAATAAACGTTGATGAAATCGGTAACTAACAAGCAGTCTTGCTTGTTTTTATTATTTTTTATGCTACGGAATAAATATTTTAGATGATGCAACATATATAATGGCAACTGCAGGAGATTCGATTCTGAAAACAATGAAGGGTAAATTTTTACTTGGTTTCCACCTTAACATTTTCCTTGAAAATGACTTGTATAGGTCTTTGAGTATGCTGAAAATGAATATCGCATTTAAATTTTCTGCAAATAAGTAGTTTTCCGGACATTAAGCAATGTAATATAAAAAGTGGTGGCTATTGTTGTACGCGCAAGCGTGCGCATATTTTTGGCCATCACTTTTAACAAAAGGAATTACATTGCTTCATATCTGGGGAACTACTTATTTGCAAAAAATTTAAATACGATATTCGTTTTCAGCATACCCGAGAACCTGTTCAACTTGTCATTTTATAGGAAAATGTTAAGGGGAAAATCAGGTAAAAAATTTTACCCAAAAAAGTAGAGTTCTCTTTCTTACCGAAGGATAGATGGTTTTAACTTCCAAGTGATTTCCAAACATAACAGCTTTTCCTGCTTGAAGGGGACAAGTCACACCGGTACCATTACAGAGCTTATCATTGTCCAATGAAAAGGGTATCGGAGGCAAAGGTGACACTTTACCCCAAACTTTCACTTTACCTGAAGTCACTTTTTCATCTACAAAAGCAGAATGTCAACAAATAATTCCAAAGGTAAATAACATCTGTGTTTCTATATCATACAAACGATAATAAATGTTGAATTTCAAGTAAAACAATTAGTACCTACGTAATTGTCAGGTCGCAAATAATAACATATCCAAAAATTACAAAAAATGATAAGGTAGAAAAATAATTATTCATGAAAAACTGTTTTCGATAAAGTTTATGTGGGGAATAAATTTTATCCAACATTTTGAATTGCGTTCATCACATGATGTAAGCAATAGAACTTAATTATCTCCCCTGTCAACTTATTTCTTTTTTTAGCAAGCGTAATATAGTGATTTAACTTCCTTTCACAAATTTCTTTTTCGTTAATAATTATTTTTCTACCTGATCATATTTCGTAATTTTTGGATATGTTACTATTTGAGACCTGACACTTACGTAGGTACCATTTGTTTCATTTGTAATTCAATATTTGTTTTGTTTTTATGATATAGAAGCACTATAATATCTTCTGTTGCTCACAAGTTTCTGCTACTGTTCTGCTAGCAAATATTTATTTAAAAAGGGATAGCAGACAGACCGACAGACCAATTTTGGCTTTTATATATAGAAACTAAAAAAAAAAATTTAATTTGGGGGAGAGTAACACATTGAACTCTGGTTAGATTATTTGAATTGGAGGGTGAGGGAGTTTGTAAAGCCAGTTAAATATTTAAAAAAAATAAACAAAATTTAAATTAAGTTTATTTCTGCTCATTATCTTTCTTTCTCTAACAAGTTAAAAATAGTATTACTCCCTGTGGTGATATTTTCTTTTGTCTATAATGGACTATTCCAATCTTTTTATTTTTGCTCGTTCTTTATAACCTTTGTGTGACCAAGTGCTCAACAACAATTAACAATTCTATTGCTATCTCCGTGGTCTGCTTCTTTGTCGGCTTTTATTCTATTTCTGGCAGTGTCATCATTTCTCACATTGGCGACTGCCAAGGAAGTGAGAACTGGTTCATAAATATAAAAAATAAACAATGCAAAAGAAAATTCAGAAACACACAAACTCTGACACATTCTATAAATATCAGTTGAACTCTGGGCATATGTCTAACACCATCACGGAAAACGACTCTTACAGTGGTGCTGAGGCCATGTTTATCAGTTTATGTCAGCTCATCTTGATTTGCTCTAAGCCACAACTTGCGTTCAACTCTCTCTCCAACTGAAAACTGTTATCGATTGTCGCAAACTAAAGACTGTTGCAAAATTCATTGCCACATATAAACTGCCCGTAAACTAAGTCTAAATATGTCAGCCTTTGTTGTTCGATCTTTTTCTCCGCCACACCTTGATTAACAATCCTATTTTGTCTTCCTTTGTGTATCCTGATGAACAACTTACTCTCCATTGTTCTGCTGATAAACTTATTTCCTCTTTTTCTTTTTTTTTCCTCTTTTTTTTTTTACTACCTTACACTTAATAAAGGACGTTGATAGTATCACAATCATATTGAACCTCACTAAGTGTAACATTACCTGCGTTTACACACAGGACCCACACGTTGTAGCAGTCTATGTCACAAAGGAGACCAAGACAAAGAATAACTCACTTTTTCATGCAACAACAACAACAACATTCATTTCCTCATTCTCCTGCCATGCGTGACTTCTCGCAAGAGCTGTGACGTCTTTTAAGTGATCCTCCTCTTTAACATACTCTCTTTCTCCTTTTTGAAGTCTTTTCGCATTTTGTATGCACTTGCATTTTGACGCTTAGTGAGTTAATTGCTAATGAGACGAATTAACATGGAAGCTTGTTTTTGTTTTTTTATTTTTCCAACATGACACAATCTTGAACCTATAAACTATTTTAGCATATATTTTATGGTCAAAATATATAAAAAAAAAAATCACCTTAGGGAAATAAATGTTGATTAACTCTGCTTTGACTTGCGTCTGAGAGTTTAAAATCCTGTGAACGGCAGAGCAGTCATCCTCCACACTGACGATTCTTGGGAAAGGATGAAACATGCATGCAGATAAGAATTTAATAATATTTATCATAATATTGTTTATAGCCCCTTAAATGCTAAGACAGGTCTATAAGAGAATTATAATTATGGTTGTCAAATTTAAATGCATAATGTTAAGTTCCGGTTTAATGTGACATTGATAAAAGTTTTCTAGATGTGTCCGACTGCATAAATAGATCTTAATTCTCTTCTTTCAAGGTGGTTTGTTTATTGGATGCATGGTCCTTAGCATTCAAACAAAATGTTAACGGTCCTGGATATGACCTTAAACTATATCCGATGGTGAGGCCCCAGCTTGTGGGCTTTGGAGAGTGTGGAGCCATCCTTTAATCGCCATTGCTCCCAAGTCCACTCTGACCTGGAGTGGTAGTACCTGTTAGGGTCCCAACTATGGTTTCAATAGAAACTAACTTGAAAAAAGCAAATATATTCTATTAAAAAATTGTTCATCAAAATCACTGGATTCGGCATTAAATAACCTGAAAAAGGGTTGATATGCCGTAAAACAAAAACAGCCAACCAACCAACCAACCAACCAACCAACCAAAAAGTTCAAATGTTCACTTAGGTTTAAGATATATATATATATATATATATATATATATATATATATATATATATATAGTGTATAAATGACAAAAGACTATATTCCAAAATTTGTGATGTTGACCATCTTATAATTTATTTCTTTAATTCAGTTGACTTATACAATTCTTGACAGTATCTGTTTCATGCTGCAAAATCAATCACTTAATTATTATATCAATCAGTGAATCTATTATACCCGTAACTCACCAGAAGAAATAGCAACAATCAATCCATCAAAAAGAAATAAAGTGTGATTTGACATGATTAAAATCTGAAAATTGGAAAAGAAACTGCAAATACCTTTAATATGTTTCCATCATGCCATTATGATTGTTGCTATTTCTTCTGAGGAGTTAAGGGCAGATAATTAGTTCAGATACAAATAAAAAGGTTTCTGAACCATTCCTAGATGCATACCAACCATTCATATCCGATAGTTGTGTTTCCATAAGAGACCCTAATAAGATTACACCTGTAAAAATCTTACGACACACAGGGGCATCTCAAACATTATTACTTGAAGGAGTTTTACCGCTATCTGACTCGACCTTCACGGAAGATAATGTCCTGCTACAGGGAATAGATTTGAGTATCACAAAAGTGCCACTTCACAAAATCTACATAGAATCAAACTACATAAATAGTTTAGTCATAGTTGGAGTTCATCCTACTCTACCAGTGAAAGGTGTTTCTTTAATCTTAGGGAACGATTTAGGAGGTAATGAAGTAATACCAGATCTAATAATTACAGATAATGTAGAATTAACAGAAGAAAATGAGGAAGAAGATAAAAACTTATAGCCAAAATGGGTACTCACTAGAACTAGAAAAAAGAAACAACTATTAGAAAACCAAAACAGAAGAAACGTTGCAAGCCTGTCTTTGTTTTATCGCTATTTCCATGGCAGGTGCTCGTCTGAGCTCCAATCCCTCGTCCCCCTCGCCAATCTTTCACGAGAAACACCCGTCTGGCTGAAACTACTGTCAATAATTTTCCCCACTCTTTAACTGGGCGTAAATCCAAATAGATTCCATGAGCAAAGCTTCTTTCTTAGAACTGCACGCCAATGGAACTCTCTGCCACTTACCTGTTTCCCACCTGACTACAACTTGGACGTCTTCAAGTCCAACATAAACAAACTCCTGACAAACCAACCCCTTAAGACACTCTATCAAAACCCCCAATACTAATGATTACTACAATACTATCTCATTGATTACTGTACACGCAATAACCCTTATCCCTGAGTGGCCTTCGGGCCTTGATAAGTGGTGACCCTCATGTAAAAAAAAACTTCAATACCAACTACTTTATTAAAACTAAATGAAACAGTCATACCACATGACCTCGAAAGACCTATTATTATAGATAAAAACTTAAATAGTAATACATTACATAATGGAAACAACACAGGAAAATTACAAAATCAACTTGTAAGAGAACAACAAAAAGATACAAAACTATGTCTTTTAAAAAATAAAGTACGTCTACAGAAAAGCGTAAAAAATTCTCAAATTAGAATGAAAAATAGATACGATATGAATAGTAAAACATCGTAGTTTCCAAGTAGGAGATAAAGTATTAGTATTTTTGTCAATTCCAAATCATTTTTAAAAGCAAAATATTATGGACCATATGAAATCGAACAGAAAATTAATGGTGTGAATTACATTATATGCACTCCAGATAGAAGGAAGAAAACTAGAATATGCCACATCAACATGTTAAAACCTTACAATTAGGAATGATGTAGAAAAAACGAGGCCAGTTTTTACTTTAAAAACTATTACAGATATTAATAAATGGAACACTGAGTTAGACAATGAAACAAGCTTAGTTACTAAAGAGAAAGACATAGGTCACAGCAATCAATTAAAAAACTCAGAAGTCCTAAATAACAAACAAACATTTATCCTATAAAAAAAAAAGAAATATATATGCTTTGGTCAATAAGTTCAGAGATCTGTTTTCTAGATGTTAGTTCACCATGCATTCTCGTGCCTAAACCAGACGGAACTTACAGATTTGTGACAGACTTTCGAAAAATTAATGAAATAACCAAGACTGACTCTTTTCCAATTCCTAGAATTGATAATTGTATTGATAAAATCGGAAAATCCAAATATGTAAGCAAATTTGACCTGATTAAAGGTTACTGGCAAGTACCTTTAACCAATGAAGCAAAAGAAATTTCCGCATTCGTCACACCAGACAGTCTATACCAATATAAAGTTATGCAGTTCGGAATGAAAAATGCTCCAGCAGCATTTCAAAGAATGATGCATTCACTACAGGATATTCATGGATGTGAAGTTTACCTCGACGATGTGATTGTGTAAAATAACACCTGGGAAGAACATTTAGATATTATAAAAAAAAAAATTTTAACTACAAAATGCCAACCTGTGTGTCAATCTCAACAAAAGTTATTTCTGTCAAGCAAAAGTTGACTATTTGGGTCATACTGTCAGTCAGGGTCAAGGAACACCTATCTCGGCAAAAGTTGATGCTATGATAAAATATCCTGTCCCAACAAATAAAAAACAACTAATGCGATTTCTCGGTATGACTGGATTTTATAGAAGATTCTGTAAAAACTTTTCAACATTAGCAAGTCCTCTCACCAATCTGCTAAAAAAGGATGAAAAATACAAATGGACTGATTCCTGCCATAAAGCTTTCAATGACATCAAATCAACTCTTATTGGAAGTCCAGCTCTTGCTACCCCAGATTTCTCCAAACAGTTTAAATTACAAATTGATGTTAGTGATGTGGGCATGGGTGGAATTCTCATCCAAGAAGATGAAGAAGGCTTAGATAAAACTATCGGTTATTTCTCAAGAAAATTCAACAAATACCAAAAGAATTATTCCATTATTGAAAAAGAATGTTTAGCTTTATCATCAGCTATAAAACACTTTGACTTTTATCTCAATATTCTTTTCTGTTCTTTCTCGAACCTTCTCTAGTGATAACTATAAATAGCGTACGACCGCTAATTATAGTCAGTTATAACTCAGAGTTGGGACGCGATCACATAGGCGACCAACCATATGATTCCAACTGAAGAAAATCACAAGCAAAATTGGAGCCGTTAAATAACAGATGAACTGGGACAAGATACAGAGAAAAAATCTCTTTCATCAACAACTGGTAAATATAGATTTTTCTGAATTATATTTGACCAAAATGCATAAAGATAAACAAACATTGCTATAAAAAAACAAATTTACTTCTATCTAAAGGGAAATAACTAGAAAACAGAGTTTTTCCCCTTGCACTATCGATTATAAACAGCTTATTAGAAATTCGTTTTTTTTCTCTATTTTTGATTTTGTTTTTCTTTTTCTTTGTAATAAAATTGTTTTCTTTTCAAATTATCTTTTTTTTTTCAATCTTTTATTTTTCAATAATATGCTTGCGGTGTTCCGTTAACCCCTAGACTAGGAACAAAACCGTAACAAGAGCTATAGTAGATTAAATGGGAGTTAAATGAAATAGTATAAGTTCATTTACATGTTTAAATAAATCAAGACAAAAACAACTAGGGATACTGTACGATCATTTCAGAGATGATATTGTGTTTATTTAGATATAGTCATCAACACATGGAGAAGAGAAGGAGGTTTGACATCAAAATAATGATCAATTTGCAGCATTAAGGGGATTTAGGTTCAAGGTATGGCATAAAGGCCTACTTCACAAGATTTCCAGCTTCGGTATAACTGCAAATGTTTTCTTTATCATTAAATCATTTCTCTCTGGTAGGCTCATAAGAGTAGTGGTCAATGGACAAAAATCAGAAGCCTGCAGTATTAATGCTGGAGTCCCTCAGGGGTCCATCCTGGGGCCAACTCTTTTCCTGATCTACATCAATGATCTCCCTAAACACATACTTAAATCATTCATTGACATCTATGCTGATGCAAGATCTACCGCAGATGTGCTGACGGTTATATCCCACAGGATTAGTGAATCTCTTGACAAAGGCTTCCTTTCTAGGGCAATTGCTCTTGACATATCAAAGACCTTTGACAAGGTATGGCATAAGGGTCTACTTCACAAGATTTCCAGCTGCGGTATAACTGCAAATGTTTTCTCAATCATTAAATCATTTCTCTCCGATAGGCTCATAAGAGTAGTGGTAGATGGACAAAAATTGGAGGCCTGCAATATAAATGCTGGAGTCCCTCAGGGGTCAATCCTGGGCCCAACTCTTTTCCTAATCTACATCAATGATCTCCCTAAACACATACTTAAATCATTCGTTGACATCTATGCTGATGACACGACCATCTACAGCAACACATCAAAGGCTGTAAATGACAAAGTTCTCTCTGATTCTCTCTCCTCTGATCTCGAGCGTGTGGTTCAGTGAGGGAAGAGGTTGCTGGTTACCTTTAATGCATCTAAAACCAAGCTCCTATCATGATCAACGCTCTGATCCCCATCTGGCATCAATTAAAATGGATGGCTCTCATCTAGGAGAAGCCCCATGTTTTGACAAGCTTCTGGGCTTGACCTTTACTCCTGATCTGAAATGGAACACATACATAAAGTCTGTTGCCAAGGTCACTGGAAAGATGGTGAGATCCTTCTACCGCTCCAGAAGATACCTCACTACTGATGCAATTCTCTATCTATATAAAAGCCAAGTATGCCCAAGGATGGAATACTGCTGCCATATCTGGGCAGGAGCTGCTAAAAACAACCTATCCTGCCTTGACAGAGTACAAAATAGACTTCGTGGCTTAGTGGGGGATGCCCTTTTCTCTTCCCTGCAATCTCTCTCCCACAGAGACGTTGCGAGCATATCTTTGTTTTATCGTTATTTCCATGGCAGGTGCTCGTTTGAGCTTCAATCGCTAGTCCCCCCTCGCAAATCTTTTATGAGAAACACTCGTCTAGTTGAAATCACTGTCCAAAATTTTCCCCACTCTTTATCTGTGCCCAAATCAAAACGTAGATTCCATGAACAAAGCTTCTTTCTTAGAAGTGCACAACTGTGGAACTCTGTTCCGTCTGCCTGCTTCCCACCTGACTACAACCTGGATGTCTTCAAGTCCAACATAAACAAATTCCTGATTAACCGCCCCCTTAAGTAGACATTTTTATTAAATCCCCACACTAACGTACTGTACATGCAATAACCCTTATCCCTGAGTGGCTTCCGGGCCTTGATAAGTGGTGATCACCTTGTAAAAAAGAAAAAAAAAATCGATGGGTAACTTATATTTCTGGGTCTTAAAAGTATATCCAAATCGTGGAGGAATTCAGTCAACATATTTTTGGAATATATATAATATATGATATATTCTGACAGGAAGATCGGAAATTGGAGCAGATTGACTGAGGAAGTATACATTCTTCTGTTTCTCTAACGTCATATTACCTTTTCTATTGTTATTTTTTACATTTTATCTATTCAATTTTGGGGGCGGGGTGGGGGTTAAAGGTGTAAGTAGCATTAACTGAGAGATGAGAGATATTTTCATAGAGCAATTGTCCAGGATCAATGTTTTATCATATTATTGGATCAAATGGTCATTTGAGGTAAGCATAATGTGAAATTAGAATCAAGAGATGGTAAACTATAAAAGAATTAACAAAGAATTTAACCTGAAAATTAACCAGCGAGATCAAATAAGAATTCCTAGAACTTTATTATTTTTTTATTGTTTCTAATCCACCCGTCTTTTGGACTCCGAGTTTGAGTGAGCTAATAGTCATTGATATGTGTCCGAGGTAGAATATATCCCCATTACTATCACTATTACCTATAGGATGATGACTAACATAACAACCCTTCAGCATTATGTTCCACAGATGAGAGGTTTGGGGGGAAAAAACTGTTTTTATGAAAACTTTGCTTGGTTTCAGGTATACGGAGGAAGAAAAGGGAAGTTTTTGCAATGGCAAAAATAGAAATAGAGTTCCTGCTGTGAATGTTTTATGAGAGGGAGCAGTGAACCAGAGATTGTAGCTCAGTTGAGTATCTATTATGGAAACAGGAATATACTTACTTGGAGTAAAGTTGACAGAAAAATTTGCAAAGGTTCCTTTCTTTATGATGCAGGGTAAAGTTTTGCAGTTGTTTAAAGACACGGAATTGAGTTTTGATTTCTTTGAACCTGAAATTAAACAAAACAATGCCATGAAAACGTGAAATGAAAAAGTCAATAACAATAAATTTGTTTCTAGTTTGGAAATGAAGTGTAACAATCTCATCATCTAAAAATAAGTGGAAGAAAAAAAAAAAGATTTCATACTGTTATATATTGGAACCCTACACCAGTAATTTACAATTAAGTTAACTAGTAATGCCATTTTTCAGTCGATTAATTGGTTGAAAGTTATATACAAATCTGCCCTCTCAGAACAAGTCACAAAAAAACTTTTTGGAGCTGTAGTGGAGATGGTACTGCTTTATGGTTCATCAGCACAGATTCTCAGTAAAAAAAAACAAAAAAACAAACAAACTTGAAAGTAAGTTAGATAGAACTTACAATAGAATGCTCCGGGTAGTGTTATGCTTCAACTTGAAAACACACCCAACCATTAGCCGTCAATATGGTCGGTTGCCCAGAATCTCTTCAGTAATAAGAGAAGGAAGAACATGATATGCCAGACATTTCTACAGAAGAAAAGATGAGGTCGTCAGTGATGTGGAACTGTGGGATCCTAAACATGGAACCACTTAATTAGCTAAACCTGTCAAGACGTATACAAAATTATTGACAGAAGACAATAGCTTACAACTTGAAGATCTTCTTAAGGCCAATTGAAGATAGAGACTTGTGGAGGGAAAGATCAATTTGGTCTGGACAACCCGCCTGATACGATGAGCAATGCCATGAAACTAAATTAAATTTTTTTATAAAGTTCATAATGAATTTGTTTCCAGTTTGGAAATCGAATGTTACAATTTCATTGCTAAAAACAAATGAAATGAAGAAAAAATGTTCATATTGGAACTCTATGCCAGTAAGTAGCGATTGTATAAACTAGTATGAATTTTGGCAAGGATTACATTGGTACATGTCAGGATAACCTAGCGAATACAGAAATATACTCAACTGCAGGTGGTATGATTAAAGTAGGGGTCAAAAGTTATCTCCCAAGACAAAACGTGCTAAAAATGCTGGTGTTGAAATATAGGAGATGATGACATCATGTCTTCAAGGTGAGAAACAAAAGGATTTTTAAAAGTTAGTCCCTCGCTGGGAGCGATAAAGACAAGATGCGCCCAACAATTTAGAGATAACTAAGGCGAATGTTGCCTAAAGATTTTGCCCGTCTGTGTTTCTCAATTCCCACACTTAAGACTAATTTAAGAAACTTAAGTAAGTGAACAAGTTACATGGTTTCTTCCCCAATGAGTAAACGTTCTCTCTTTCTCTAAATAAAACTTTTGAAAGCTTAACAAGTCTCCATTTTATTTCCATGCATGAGTACCTATTTGTCTTAAGTTAAACAGAAGATCAACAACCATGAAGGGATCACTGCTTAGTCGTGAATGACAAAAGAATCGACTATGAAAGAAATACTAGCACATATAAACACTGAGCACATAATTCAAACACCCTATGCACAATGTATAAATACCCTCCTCCCCGCATGCAAAGTATGTATAAAACAGATTTTATTATTTTGATATGTTTTCTTGATTGCTCACTGGTAAGAGCACAGATGTGCATAGTTTTGAAGTTATGCATGTATATATGTCTTAATATATTTATATGTGCAGGATTCATGCCTAAACTAACAAACCGATCAATGTGGATTTTAGAACACCGTTTCATAAGGTATCTAAATGTGACCTATATTTAGTTTTATGCAATAGGAGTAAAATAAAAAAGGGGTTGAATCCCTTTGCAAAAATTCTGATACTTCTGATTTTTTGTGAAATTTTAGCAATATATATTAGATATCAATTAATAAATATTTTTCAGATTTCATTTTCTTTGGAATACCTGAAAGGGTTTTAGGAGGCAAAATTTGAAAATTCAAATATTTTATATTTGCATTAAATTTGATTCATAGTCATTAGACATCAATTAAGCAAGATTTTCTGAATTTTAATTTTTTCTTATGACCCTCTAAATTTTAGACATTTTCTAGAATCAAAATTGTTGCAATATTTTTTATATTTAATGGAGTATACTCTCTCAAAGTTCAGAGATTCTATTTATAAACACTGCTGCTAGGAACTGATGAATCAAATTAATTCACGTTCTGCTATCAACCAATCAGAAATCAGAATTGCTCCAGAAAAACTAAACCTTTTAGCATTCCAGCACATAATGTCATCACAAGAAGGACCTTTTGCTCTTTGGCTGCAAAATTATAAAGTCCGGAACCTGTACAGAACAGCTGCCCACTGAGAATTCTTCATCTCCAGGACTTGTATACAATAACTGTCCATCGGAAACTCTTCTGAAACTAAACATGGCTTACAATTCAAGAAAAATAATGTAATGGATTGTGATCTAAATTTGAGTAAGGATTCTAAACATAAGATTTAGTATCATTGTATCTTAATTTTAATCTTTGCAAGGGGACAAAAGTAGTGCAAAACTGTTCTGCTCATGGAATTAATGGTACCTGTTCTGAGATGGGTTTTCTTCTAATATGTTGATTACAACTTCAAATCCAATATCAACTAATTCTTCTTAAAAACTGCCCTATAAGTTATTAAACTCAGTTCATATCATTGATTAATGTTAGTGCCCTTACCTGTCGGTATGTAGCTAGCAAAATTTACTCCAAAAGGAAAACTCTTAAACTCGTTTCTGCGCAACTGATTCAAGACATGCACTCGCCTGAACCAATAAAAAAATAAAAAAAACATTCTTAGCCTATCATACGAATCCAAAGATTCTATTGTCGGCATTGGTTTCCCCGATACTTTTTTTAGTCAGAATTCTTTCCAGAAAGACATCGGCTACTTACAGAAGGGACCATGTGAAGGTTGCCAACATCCTAAGTGAAAGTAATTTTTTGCGGAATGAAATGGATTTGAACTTGATCACATCTTAATAATAATAAAAAATACTGACCCAGTGAGTCACTGTGGTGCTCTAGTTGAGATTATAAAAGATAAATGTTCTTACCGCAATCTTTCATCGGAAGAGCTGCGAGTAGAAGAGGTAAACAAAGAACACAAACCAAGAAGCTATTCATTTTAGCGATCCTCATTATTACACCTGCTATCTTCAATAAAAAATGATTTATCACTAGAATCTCAATAACAACACACACACATATATATATATTACTATTTACTTCTCAGGGTGAAAGGTGAGGGCGGGGGGGGGTTCACTTGTGAAAGAAAACAGTTGTCAGTTCTTTATATGAGATAACCAACCAACTATGTTTTCCATACATTTGGTCTACATGTAATGTAGCAGTTATATTTTTGTTTCTTTTTTTACTAGAAAGTTACCGCTAATCAAGGCTGAAAGGCCACTCGAGATCAAGAGTCAAATGAGTGTCAGATGGACGGTGAGATAACACTATGATGTTTAGTACTGATGATAATTATTAGGCAGACTTTGATTATTTAAGAGGGCGGTTCAACAAGAATTTGTTTACATTGGTCTTGAAAATGACCATGTTGTAGCCAACTGGGAAGCAGTTCTAGATGGTTAGTTCTAGAAAAGAAACTTTGTTCATAGAAGTTCTTTAGTTTTGGGCACAGAGAGAGAGAAGGAAAGAAAGATAAGGCGAAATGTAGTAGGTATGAGTGTATCACAGTGTGCCAGCTCACCATTCCTAAATTTTTGTAAATAAACACGCTGGTCAGCAGAGACAGACATGAGACCGACACTCCCAGAAATATGTCATGACCACATTTGCTAAAAATAACAACTTTTCCTTCAACAACAAAGAAAAACCACAAAACTCAATACTTTGCAATGAAATAAAATAAAATAAAATAAAACACTTTTTAGTTTTTGATGGAGAATAAGCTATATACAGGCAATAAAGGCCACAAACATTTTTGCCTGTAAGAAATCTGCCTAAAAATTAATAATAGTCATTCTTTTGTTTAGCAACATTGTTGACTATAGCATAAACGTCTTTCATGAAACAAACAACTTCTCAGCAATTTTTTCACTTTGACCCGGGGATTAGGAGCACTCCTATCCCAACTTGATTTTTGTCAAGTCCGCAGACCCAGTCGCCGTGAGAACCAGGAGCAGCAGCAGCAGTACCCAAACAACCCTTTTCAGGGTTACTCATCACACTATTAATCCGAGCTACAAACTACCTGTGTGGGATACATATTCCATCCTCTATTTCTGCCGCCTCTTATCATTCTCCTTCACAGTCTACCACTCCAGTTCCTGAACCTACTTTAACTCCAGCTCACTTCCAGCAACTCTAGCACCTCCAGCTCACCCCTGCGGCTTCCAACGACTCCAGCTTACTCTTGTGGCCTTCAGCACCTCCAGCTCACTCTCTGCAGCCTCCACCTCACACCTGTAGCTCCATCGCTTCCAGCCACTAGCTCTAGCAGCCCTTGATGTTTGGCTACCAGCTTCAGTTTCCATCAACATCTAACTACTTGTTTCCAGTGCCCATCGACATCCAATACCCCGTTGACGTCCAGTTACTAATTTCCAGCATCAGATCCCATCTATACCACTCGGATCAACCTGAGGCACGTCATTCTACCTCAGGGATGCAAGAATCTCGACACCACGAGATGCCTGTTCTCACTCCAGCTGAACCTGATATCCATTTCCATACATTTCACCCTTTTTCTTGGTAAAAATGAAACACGCTATCCTATCATCTTTTCTTCTCATCCTTCTTTGCTATTACTATTACCACTTTGCCTTGTGTCTACTTTATTAGTTGTACAGTCGATTGGCACTTTCACACATTTTGACCGACTACAAAAAAAAGTGCAATCTATTCGGTTGTATATTTATTTATTCATTTCATTATAATTGATCTGACCCCCATCATGCCCCAATTGAAACGAATGACTCTCGTCTTGAGGAAAAGCTCCATATTTTGATAAGCTTCTGCGGCTGACCTTCACTCTTGATCTGAAATGGAGCACATAACATCAAATCTGTTGCTAAGATCGCTGGAAAAATAGTCGGATCATTCTACCACTCCAGCAAATATCTCACTGCCGATGCAATCCTCTATTTGTATAAGAGCCAGGTACAACCTAAAATGGAACACTGTCGCGACATCTGGGCAGGAGTTGCTCGGCATGCCCTATCCAGCCTTGCTAGAGTTCCAAAACCAGTTTTGAAACCTACTAGGTGATGCCCTTTTCTCTTCCTTGCAACCTCTTTCCCACAGAAAAGACATTGTGAGCCTGTTTGTGCTCCATCATTATTTTCATGGCAAGTGCTCGACTGAACTCTAATCTATGATTACCCCTTGCTCAACTTTCACAAAAACACCTGACTAACGGCAACCACTATATATTTCCCCCACACTCTAACTGTGCCTAAATCTAAATGCAGATTCCATGAATAAAGCTTCTTTCCCAGAACTGCTCGCCTGTGGAATACTGTTCCACTGGTCTGCTTCCTGGTTGAATACAACATAGTAGCCTTCAAATCCAATGTAAACAAATTCTTGTTAAACTGTCTCCATAAATAATAAAATTCTACTCAATTTACAACCCAATTTACACGATTGATGATTACTACACTATCACTTTATTAACTCTTATCCTCAAGTGGTTTCCAGGCCTTGATAAGTGGTGACTCCCAAGTAAAAAAAAAAAAGAAAGTTTCTGTGCACACAAATGGAAACATTGGATTGATTGACAAAAATGGAACTAAGGCAGTAACTTTTTTACAATATCCATGTCTGAGTTTGAATCATACGGTTCTAAAAGATACATATTTAGTAAATTTACAAAAAAAAAAAGAAAAACACGTTTGCCAAACATATATATTTCTTTTAGTCTGTCTGTTCCATTTTTTTCTCGGAAACTACTGGGCCGATCTGGATGAAATTTTGTGTGGACCTCGTTTATGATAAGGTGCAGCAAACTAAATATTATGGTATCCATTCAATGCAGAGTTAGTGATAATAGGGATTAGTATTTAATGCAATAAATGAGTACAAATTTAATCATATTCACCCATCAATTTGGCATAAAGAACTCATTTTAAGTTAACGTTTTTAACAGGAAAAATGTCTAGCTTAATCAATATCTATGTAATATAGCAGTTATATTTTTTTTACTAGAAAATCATCATTTATCACGGTCCAAAGGCAATTTGAGGGATAATGATTAAATGAGTGTCAGGTGGGCAGTGATGCACAGTTCAATAAGAATTTGTTTAGATTAGACATAATAAACGACCGCGTTGTAGTTCGCTGGTAAGCAGCTACACCATATTGTGTTCCACAAACATGAAGTTCTAGGAAATAAACTTTGCTCATTGAAGTTCTTTTAGTTTTATATATATTAGTGTTGAGATGATTAATTGGAATCTGGAATCAGAAAAATCGGACCTTTGAGGGTATCAGAATTGGTATCAAAACTGGAAAAATTTTTGCTTATTTTCTGATGCCAAAAACGATTTTTTAATTAGTTTTTTATTTAATTTTTTTTTTAAACAAAATCTTCTACTGCTGATAGTAATGATAAAATAACGAAAATGTATTGATTTTAAAATATCAGTAATGCTAAAATTGATAGATCATCCCTCACAAGAATATTTTTATGTTTGAGAAAATATCTGCACATGTGTTTTTATGGTAATCGTTAAAAATAACAACTTTTTAGTTAAATATTTAGAGATTTATAAGGAAGCAGGATTGTAATCGGTAATTGCATCGGAATTGAGAAAAATATTGGTATCGTCCCATCACTAATATATATCTATCTATACTCCTATAAATTAGGATTGTTTTGTGCATTGATATTCATATCAAAAACACATTTTTTATTTATTTAAAAAGAAAATACAACTTTGTTATATATGAGTTGTGGAATTGCATTCATCTACAAAAGATCTAGCTAATTTGCATATTCTTTTAAAAATTCGTTATAATTAATTCTCTGTTAGTTTTTTTGGTTTTCTTATGGGATGACCATCTTTACTTAATTATTACGTGTAATTATATTCATGCAGAAATTCTACATCATTTATACTTGTGTAATATTTGCGTAAAAAGGTTATAGTAAACACAAAACTCTTTATATATATATATATATATATATATATATATTTGTCTAAAATATTTTGCCTACCAAGTTCCTCTGTCAGTTTTTGGTATATAGATATGAAGCTTTATATATAGGATATTCGAAGCCATGCAAAACTATATTTGGGTTTTAGTTGGGGAAAATCGGTACAAAAGTGTGAAAATTAAAAAAAATGGAATTTGCCAGGTGAAGGTCGAATAATGGTATTACAAATATGCATGTGTAACGTAATAGCTATTGGTTCATCAATTTATTTATTGTGGACTATTATCCTCATCTTTCTTAGTTGTGGTTTTACAACATTTCAGCCAATTATTTCTCTGGCTTTCGTCAGGTGGTAATCGCGATAGGATAGAAACTCCAAATCTCCTAACTGCATTCTCAGCAATTACTGCCATCCATAGTTGGTGTCGTCTCAACACATTTTGGCCAAGTAAGCGTCTGGCCGGCTTTGGGTAGGATTGAAACCGCTATCTTCAGACAATTCTCACCTGGAACCGTAGAGATTCAATGTCTCTATTCACTGCATTACAGGCTCCAAAGTGCTTCTTTTTTTCTTCTCTTATGGATGGTAGTAATTGCTGAGAATGCAGTTAAGAGATTCGGAGTTCCTATCCCGTCGCAGTTACCACCTGACGAAGGCCAGAGGAATAGCTGGCCAAAACGTTGTAAAACAACAACTAAAAAGTATGAGGATAATAGTCCGCAATAAATAAATTAATAAATAATTTCCATGGCAGGTGCTCGTCTGAGCTCCAATCCCTTGTCCCCCTCGCCAATTTTTCACGAGAAACACCCGTCTGGCTGAAACTACTGTCAATAATTTTCCCCACTCTTTATCTGTGCCTAAATCTAAACGTAGATTCCATGAGCAAAGCTTCTTTCTTAGAACTGCACGCCAATGGAACTCTCTGCCACTTGCCTGTTTCCAACCTGACTACAACTTGGACGTCTTCAAGTCCAACATAAACAAACTCCTGACAAACCGCCTCCTTAAGTAAGACACTCTATCAAAACCCCCAATACTAATGATTACTACAATACTATCTCATTGATTACTGTACATGCAATAACCCTTATCCCTCAGTGGCCTTTGGGCCTTGATAAGTGGTGACCCCAATGTAAAAAAAAAATAAAATAAAATAATAATAATGAATTCTAATTGAATAATATCTATCGATTCATGTTTTAATTTTTAGCTTTGCAACAAACATTTTTATAGCTCAGGCATTAAGGTCAAAGGTAAAAGTAAATCACAAATTAAACATTTTGGTTTCAATTCTCAGTGGTGGCGCACAAATCATTTTTTTTTTTTTTTACTTTTTAAATCATTACTATATATTGGGTCCAATATAATATAATATTAAATACGAAAACTGCAATTATCAAAATATCATATTTAAGAGTATGTTACGATTGGGCAATGCTGGGCGTCCTGCTAGTATATATATATATATATATATATATATATATATATATATATATATATATATATATATATATATATATTATTATTATTTATTATAATAATTATTAAATACCTACAGACACTAGTGTTTCATCCTTTCGGTGCAGGGTGTCACGATTAACACCGGTCGATAGATTTGAACCCTGCAACAGAAGTCATGTCTGGCTTCATTAGCAAGGACCTGAACCATTCGGCTACCATCAACTGTGAGAGATACAGTTGAAATTTAAGCATTTATTTATATTAAATGCTTTTAACGTTAGTCAGAGTGATCTAATCATTATATGACGATCTGCGCATAAGTTGACCGATTTTATTACAACTGAAAGTGCTCAACGATAAGAAACAAGTTTCTTAAAGGGGCTGATATATATATATATATGTTTTATATATATATATATATATATATATATATATATATATATATATATATATATATATATACTAGCAGAGTGACCCAACGTTGCCCGGAATTGAATGATGATCAATGAATGTTTCACACTCCCATATTTTTATTTTCATCGAAATCGGTGAAATCGCCTTTTTTCTATCAAATTGACTGATTGCCTGCTCTAGTTGGAGACCATCATGGTGCACCAGGAGGAAGCTTCACATGCCTCTCACAGTGAGTTAGTCCACAATACATTGTAGTCTACATTGCATTTTAGAGAACCTACTGTTGATTTTAGAAAATTATTTTTCTATATAACTAGCATTTCAGCCCGGCGTTGCCCGGGTGTTTGAAGGTTGACAAAAAAAAAAAAAAGAGTGGTCAATTTTTTAAAGTTTCACCCCTATTATGTCCCCTTAACATCTATTGTTTTGGGCTCAAATTAAGTTATTAAGTTAGATCCATGTCCAAGGAACCTATATCTAAAATTTCGAGTGTTTAGACCTAAAATTGGCAGAGAAGTTTGGTAGAGTTTTTAAAGGTCAAATCGTTGAACTTTGACCCCCTAATAGCCAAATTTCTGGCCGAAAACCGATCACATCGATTTTCCCAAATTTCAGTACCCTGTATATCAAATTTTGAGCCTGTAGATTGAAAATTGACAGAGATATTGTGTAGGGAAATGTACACAGACAGACAGACAGACAGACACACTTTTATAGATATATAGATTATTTTATATATATAATATATAATAAGTTTAAAATGCAAAAGTCATACTTCAATTGTGCTCTAAACAGAAATGTTTGTTTCAAACGCGTCCCTGTCATACTAAAAAAACTACTGTTGATTTTATATGCCAGGCCATTCTGCTTGTGTGGTAAGAAAACTTCTCAAATGCACTGTGTAAGGTGTTAACTTTAGTCAAAATTGCCTGTACCTTTATTGATCGAATTATTTTGATTATCGATTATTGATACTTATCAAAGACATTCTGATACAATACCTATCTATGGACATAATGTACCTTCATGTGAAATTTCATAAAAATCGTCCCAGCCGTTTTCAAGTTGGTAGGGAATGAACTCACAGACACACAGACAGACAAAGTTCCTTTTATATAATAGTAGATTATATATATATATATATATATATATATATATATATATATATATATATATATAGTTGGCAGTTAGTTATAAAAATATATATGTCAATTAAACTACAAAGAATATTCCATGTTTCATCCACGCTAGGATTCGTCAGGCTTATGAGTTATGAGTTATCTCACGTTTTTATATACGCATATTCTACTGAGTTTTTAGTTAGCCAATCAGATTCCTAGTTTCTACCCTTCTTAATCAGCCAATGGGCAGGCACTTACAAGACAATGGCCCAGCTGATCTTGGGTTCACCCCTTCCGTTGTGTGTGTGTTTTTTAAGTGGGAAGCGTAGATATCTAGTGATTTGACCTATTTTTAACCTAGGTGTAGTTAAATGTGTTCTTTTTAATTATTATGTTAGTTTATATATATATATATATATATATAAACGATGAAGAATGAAAGCGACATATTTACTTTATTATATCCTCAGATCAATAAAGAAAGAATAAGAGAGAGAAAATCTCTTTAGGTCATGGCATTTCGAAGCTAAATGTTTTTCATCAGAAGAGAAGAGTCAGCATTATACAAAATATAAAATATGAATAAAAAGTTTGCTTAAGAACATTTAAATTGGAAATAAGGGAAGTTATATATAGACATATTCAAGAAGATATAAAATACAAGAATAAAGCATTAAAATATACCTATGAAGAAGGAGTTAATCATACATGAAAGAAAATGAAAGGATAGTATATAAGTAATAGTAAAAAGAAAATAGAGAGCACTAAGAAATAATGGGGATCATTAAAAAAGAAAAAAAAAAGAAAAGGAAGAAGGAAAGGAGAGAAAAAGCGGAAAAGATTTTTTAAAAAACTAGGAATGGGGATAAAAAAAGCAGATAAGAAATATGAGAATACATATAAAAAGGAAAAACAATTATATGCATAATAAAAGTAAAGAAAAAAATTTTAAATAGAAAAGAAGGAAAATCCAAACTTTATAAAAAGTTCACAGTATATATATATATATATATATATATATATATATATATATATATATATATATATATATATATATATATATATATACTAGCAATACCCGTGTACCAGCATTGACCAGATGATATAAAACCAGAACAGATTCGTTTTAAAAAACCCTCAGAAACAGATAAACTATGGCTATCTAGTGCATTATCGTAGACTCAGTTAAATTTGTTTTATTTTATGAAGATGTCAGTAAGTGAAGAATTATCAATGAAAAGAAATATTGACAAGCACGTTAGTTAACGTTAAATAAATGTGCATGACAGCAAAAAATGTGTATGATCCTCCAATAAAGGAAAGCTATGAATAAAAAATGTTTATGAAGAAATATTTTAATCAATCCTGAAACATTGTAATAAAACAGGGATCCTTCTAGACTGATGTAATTTTGTTTTGTTTTGTTTTTAGGAAGTAGTCCTTAAGTTATGAAGTTAGACTCCCGTTGATAATGATTTAAAAAAAATGTGCATTCCACTAAAAAAACAAAAGTAAAACAATGAAAATGCTGCTTTGGAATAGTTCAGAAGCGAAAATCAAAAAGTACTGTTCGTACTCCATATTAGGATAGAAAAAATGATGATGATGATGATGATGGTGGTGGCACTAGTAATAGTTGTAATAGCAGTAGCAGCAGTCGAAGTAGTAGCAGTAGTAACAACAACATTAAAACACTTGACACAATTTCTGATATAAATAAACCATTTAATTCATGTGAATGTTTTTTCCTAATAACGAACTTTGAAACTTATAAAAAATTATTATTTAATTTAATATTCCCTTGATCATGATGATGCTGATGATAATGATGATGACGACGGTGATGATGATGCATGAGTAGTAATAGTAATAATAGCAGTAACAACAGCAACATTAAAGATACTGGACACAATTTCTGATAGAAATAAACCATTTAATTCATGTGAATGTTTTTTCTAATAACTAACTTTGAAACTTGTAAAAAGATTATTATATATTTTAACTTGTTTTTTATTATTAACAAAAAAATTGGACAGTATGCTGTCCCTATATATATTCATTAAAAGATGTGCAGTTTTTCTCCTCTGTACCAAAATACCGTAAATTTACAACAAATTTATTATGTTTACACTATTAACCATTACCTTATTTAACTATAGAACGACATTATAGACACATTAATTCGTAAAATTAAAACAATACATTTATTCCTAGGAGCGACATCATCATTATTATAGCCTACAGAAGAAGCAGTTCCAATTTTATCCCTTACTCCATAAGTCCTCTTACGACCCCATTCTTCACCACGTGAATTTGTAATTTTTCCTACTTTCCTGTGTCTATGCCGTCATTAACTGGCCACTGAATTCATACACATCGCATACTCTTACCACTTTTCATCTACAGAAATAATGATGCCTCCCTTTACGTATACACTGGCTTTCGATTGGCTGAACTATAAGCATTCCTTCATTATAGATAGACAGTATCAGCCTCAAAACCGAATGTTCACTTGCATTTCAATATATTCTCTTCTGATTACATACATATGAAAGAGAAACCTTCTGGCTTAGTATCGCATTAAATACACTGACAACACATTTACTTACACATTAAAAAAACGTTGCTGTGTGTTCGTGTGTGTGTATGTGTGTGTATGTTTGTATGTGTGTGTGTGTGTGTGCCATTAAACTAATAGGCCGCAAAAACTTGCGCAAGCATGTTTGTGCTTCTACACAAACATGTGCTCATGTGCATATTCAAAATTGCAGAAATATAGTACAAACACAACTGAAAAATTATTCAAACAGTCCTTTGGAATATAAATATGTCAAATGAAGTGGTGCTTATGCACTTATATTAGCATGCTATTTTTTTAATAGTATTTTTACGTTAAATTCAAGTTTTACAATACATTTTTGTTTATTAAATTGTTAGGTGAAAGTACAGAATAATTGAAAATAAAATGATTTTTGGTAAAACTTGCAGAGAATGCTCAGTTTTACTGTTGTTGTAAAAATGTAACGGAAATTTTAATTCCGTTCCATTTTAAATTCAGTACATTTTTACATTACGTCCAACTCATCGCTCACATTCAACATGTCAATTTTTATAGGTTTTGGGGTATGTTGACAAGGTTGGAGGTGTTTATTCAGAAAGCCGTTCAGAGGAGGTTGGGGGTGTCTATTCTGAAAACCATTCTTAACATGGAGAAGCTTGGGTGTTTATTTCTTGTATGTATACCCAAAAACCTCTTAAAAGTCGACATTTCAAATGTGAACGGCAAGTTGAACTTAGGTAAAAAAAAATATCAAAAAGGTATACCAAATTGACTTTTTTTGTTAAAAGTTAAATTATCTCGTTTTAATCCATAACAAGCAACAATTAAATGAATGGTTTATTGGGTTTGTATTACTGTACACATAGATTCGAAAAAGTTGTCAAAGAACAAATATAGAACAAATAAATGTTATCAAAGGCAAGATAAGTTACTTTTCTACCTAACTGGATATATTTTTTGTGTTTTTATTCAGTGTAACATGTTTATTCAGCTCGAAAAACATGCAGTGTTTACCGATGTATTGGAAAATTCAAAATGGCAGCCGACTCTCTCTCGGAGAGGGTACGTTTGGGAAAAGGTATTATAAATAATAAACTAGACAAAATACTGTTAGAAATTCGCTCAATATATGTTACCGTGACATAACTTGACATATATTCGGTTGTTTTCTAACAGTATTTTGTCTAGTTTAGACCCAAAGTTAGCGGAGGAGTTTGGTAGAGTTTTCAAAGGTAGTATTGTTGAACTTTGACTCCTTGACAGCTAAATTTCTGGCCGAAAACCGATTAAAAAGATTTTCCCAAATCTCAATACCCCTTATGTCAAATCTCGAGTCTGTAGACTGAAAATTGACAGAGTAGTTTGGTAGGGAAATGTACACACAAAGATACACAGACAATTTTACTTTTATATATATACTAGCAGTTCAGCCTTGCTTTGCTCGGGCCCTATGTACTGTTAATAATTTGCCCTACGTGTGAATACACTTTATGCAAAATTTCAAATGTTTAGACCAGAAATTGGCTGAGTAATTTGATAAAGACTGCAGAGGTCAAATTTTTTGTAACTTTGACCCCAATTTTGAGCCTTAATATTTATTTTTTTGGGCTCAAATCAAATTAAAAAGTTTGATCCATGTCTAAATAATCTACATTTAAAATTTTCAGTGTTTAGACCCAAAATTGGCGGAGGAGTGGTAGAGTTTTCAAAGGTCAAATCGTTGAACATTGACCCCTTGACAGCCAAATTTCTGGCTGAAAACCGATTAAATGATTTTCCCAAATCTCAATACCCCTTATGTCAAATCTCGAGTCTTTAGATTTGAAAATGGACAGAGTTATTTGGTAGGGAAATGTACACACACAGACACACACACATTTTCACTTTTATAGATATATAGATATGTATATAAAAAAAAAAAACAGTAGCATCGTGTTTAATATAGAAGATAAGAAAAAATTACATTTTGAAAGCAGGAAAATAAAATTTAGCCTGGTAAAATATCACCTGTGGTTTAACAAATATTATTATCTTGACTTTAGTTAATCAGTTAAAAAGCTAAAAATGACAACTGTTTTTTTTTTGTTTTTTTTTTTTAAGATATAGCAGTTTCGAACTGGCATTGCCCGGGAATCATTGCATTCAAATTTGTTTTGTAAATATTTTTATGTTCTATAACCGCACCTTTAAACCGCATCACTAAGATCAAAAGACTAAGATCAAAAGACTAATAAAGAAAGCTAACTCTAACTGAAAGTATATGAGTTATTTCCCTTAGCTGACTTTTCTTTGTAGGTATTTATTTAAGAATGTCTTATTCACAAACTGCTGAAGCAGATTATGTATATTTTTAAAGAAATAAATTCTAACAAAGTATGTTAGTTGATTGTCAATAACATGATATAATATTTAATAATAGATGAAAATTGGCTAGTCAGAATCAAATTTGGATTTTTCAGCTTAAATGCTATTAAAGTTTAACTTTTAAAATCTGGCCAACATAATTTTATATATTAGATATAAAAATATTATGAGATATGTTCAAAAGTTAACAGCATTTTTTATCGCATATAAATAGAGATTTTGTCCGTTGGTTGGTCACATTTTTTTTAAAGGTAATGTATACATTGCAGAATTTGTCGCATTTTGAAATATCAGTGATACTAGCACTGGAGAATATTACATTAATAGTAAATAATAAATTCACAACAAATAGAGAGGAGACATGACTGGAAATCGAAACTGAAACTTTGAGATCTCCAGTCTTAAGTCCTACCAATTGAGCTGTTTTGACTTTCTTACAAATAAAGCTTAAAAACGTTACCTTAAAAATAGTTATAGCACTGGCGTAACGTCATTTATGATTTACTAGCCTAGGTGCCCAGCATTACTTGTGTATTTGGAAGTGTGTGTTAAGCCAAAAAAAAAAAAAGTTATAGTAGGCAGGCAGGCAGGCTCGAACCTGTACCACGAAGGAGGAAAAGAATGTGAAAAAAAAAAAAAAGTGACGTCTTTGCTGTTGCAGCCATCGCCAAACTGGAAGTGGTGAAGGTTTAAATTAAGGCTAGTCAATTGAAAAGAGGGGATGACGTTCGAAAATATCGGCGAAAAAAAAAAAAGCGACCCCTCCATGCAGAAAAGTGCCCAGTTGAGAATGAAGGAATTAATGATTTTAGCCAATTTTTCAATAATTGTCGTCCAAAAGGTTGTGAAAATCTGTCGCCTCTGTCGAAAGTTTTAGACAGATATACAAACCTACATACATACATACATACATACAAACATACATACATTTAAACAGACAAGTGAGATTTATATTATAGATGTCATGTTTCAAAACATGAATTTAAACATGAGCTATCATAATAAAAAAAAATGAATGGGTAAAAATTAATTACGTTTCTGAATTTTTTAAATGAGGATTCGTATCATTCAGGTGTATCTTGTCGAACTCAGGAATCTTTATGTCAAACTCTGGAATCTACACAGAATCTTGACAGGAACCCTTTATTTACTTTATGGTGGTAGTAAGCTCTTGTTTCGTCAGTCATAACTGGATAGAGGTTCTAAGTAATTCACAATCATATTTTTTGATTGCCCATGCTTGAGATTCTGTCCAAAATCCCGAGTTCAACAAGATACACCTGAAGAAGGTCGGAGATTACATCGGCTGAAATGTTGTGAAAATGACACTCAAGATGAGAACAGTAGTCCAATGAATCCAAATAATATGAATAACAAAACAAAGACTTGATAAAATGTTCAAGCACAAATTTTCTTCTTCTTTTTCGCTCACGGCAGGCGCTGCTTAGTCTACCACACTCTCTTCAGTACCCAGCATACCCAGAAGGTTGAAGGTTCAATCCTTAGTGTGGGCAACCGAAAAATACAATTGTGAATTACTTTTGACCTCTATCCAGTCATGGCTGGCGAAACAAGAGCATGCTGCCCTTGTGAAGTATAAACGTGGATGACATTCGAGATCACGTTCGACTGTGAATGACATCACAGCCATAACGAGAAATCATGTGTGGTGAGTGGTGGGAGAATGAGGAAATAAATGTTGCAACGTTAAAAAGTAAGTTGAAGTTCTTTCCTATTCTTTGCCTATTTTGTGACTGAGGCTATAATGTGTTGGGTAATGTTACACATTTCCATTAAGGTACAAAATTTAATACAGAGTCATACATCCAATCTAAGTTTGCTGAAAATAAAAGTTGAGTCCATCTACAGCTCTTGAAAGCATCTAACTCCTGATGCAATCCTCTATCTATATAAGAGTCTAATTTGTCCAAAGATGGAGTACTGTTGCAACATTTGGGTAGGAGCTGTTCAGAGCACTTTTTCTTGCCTTCAAAGGATACAAAAATCAACTTCACAAACTAGTGGAAGGTCATCTCTTCTGTTCTCTACTACCTCTTTCTCAAAGAAGAAACATTGCTAGTCTCTCTCTGCTCTATAGTTTTGTTTTCTCCATGGAAAGGTGCTCTGCTAAGTTTCAATCTCTAGTTCCTCCTTGTAAGATATTCACAGCAAGAACTCATCTTTCTACCAAAACTGCAAAAAATTTTATTATCACGGGACCGATTCACAACTTTTTCAAATTCAATATCAACAAATTCTTGCCATTAAACGTCCTCATGAGAATTCATATTTTGTAATCATTCAACCGACAATCAATACTTATCCTCGAGTGTTTTTTTGTATTAATAAGTCACGACTTATCAAGTAAAGGCCAAAAGCCACTCGAGGATAAGGATAAGGGTCAATAGGTTTTTCAGGTGGACACTAAGAAAAACATGTTGAGAATTGGAGACGATGGTTGAAACTGGACTGAATTTGCTAACATCAGAATCGATGATAACCATACTGTAGTCAGCAGGGAAGCAGCCTCATGGTATTGTGTTCAACAGATAGGTAGTTCTTGATAAGAAACTGTTTATGGAAGTTCCATTTAGCTCTTGTTTGGAAAATACTTGTTTGTGTGTACATTGGAGGTGAAGTTTGTTCCCAACATTAATTCATTGTAAAATTAGTCCTTACTTACAGGCGATCTATCCTTCTTCTTGTCTCATGCGATAATAGATACTCCCTGTACAAGGTAGTTGCATGAGGAGTATATAGTGAAGTTAGGGTTGAGCAATCCCAATCACACTTCTGAAATGGCATTAAGTCTGATCAATAGCAAAGAAAAGTCCAGGCTGTACAGAAACAATGCTGAGATGAAAAATAAACTGGCGTCATTTCAAAGTTTTTATTTTTTTTGAATGGAAGTATATATTTTTTTGTTTGTTGTCCTAAACTGATAAGTATTAAACAAAACAAAAAGATAATTAAGATGTCTGATAAAAGATATGAAGTGGCACGTTGTGTAGAATGCCATAAAGCAGAGTTCAACATTTTACCGACTCTACAACTCTGTCAAAAAAAGTAAAATGAAAATTGTTTTCAATCAGTGAATGCACTCAAAAAATTGGCCTGGTCTCTTGACAACAGCATGCATAGTTTCTATTGATGGGATGCTTCCAATATATTTTTCCGATTCTGATACAATTACTGATTCTGTTTTGTCTGGAATAATCTATATAAATAAAACAGTAGACGCATATATGTATGTGCGTAAATATTTAACTGATAAACTGTTAAACTACTGGTCACATAATGCTGAAATTAACAGGAAATAGTAACCATACACCAATGATGGTTTATAACGAGTGAAATCTTTGTTTGGATGGAGGAATAACACGTACAGAAATATGTCAGCAAATTAAAATACAAAATGCTAATTTCAACTTGCTGACATTTCTATTATTTCTGTGCTTGCACAAATTCATTCATAGCTTGAAATGGTTTAATTTTAAATCTTTCTTATCTATCTGCCAATAGCTCAAATAGTAGGGAATATGGCTGTAGCACTAAATGTTTTGGTTCTAGCTGATGGCACCTTAGTCATATATTTTTTTTAACTTTTGAAATCAGTACTATATATTAGGTACAATATAATATTCAATAGTGAATTGAAATATATTTAAGAGTATTTTATAACTGGCCAAGGCTGGGCGCCTCACCACCAGTAAAATAATCCATGCCTCCATTCAGTCTCAAAAGACAAAGGATACCCCTTGTAGAGGCAGCTGCGCATGTAATTGTGAGGCAAGGGTTGTGCAATCCCTAACCACGCCTCTCCTGAATTGGCACTGTTTGGGTCCAGTGGCAAGGAGAAGTCCAGGACGACTGCAACAATGCTGAGATAAGCAGAGAGCACATACAGCACCTAGAAGTCTCAAATGGTCACCCATTTAGTAGACTAGCTTCAACGTTGCTTAACTTCAATGATCCAGTGGGAACTGGTGTGTCAACGTGATTATGCCATATTAGTAAAGTATATTTAACATGCTTCCCACTGCAACATCATGTGACACATGTGAAAATAGAGCTAGTAAAATAATAAGACATTAAAAAAACCCCAAAAAATCACACCATCATTTTCTCTGGGATTTTTCAAATGACGTACAGCAATTTACACGTAGATGGTCTGCATCTTCCTCATCGTCATACAAATGTTGATATTCTACCCTCTTTTCTTTATGGCTGAAATAATAGAAACCATTAAAAAGAAAAGCAAATAAATAAAATAAAAAAGAAAGAATAGAAAAGAGCCGCTCACAGCAGTGACTCAGATTTTTTTTACATTTCTAAACACAATTTTTTTTTTTATTGAAGTGGGAGAAGGTGGAGATTTTTGTAAAAACTAATTTTTGTGAACATGAAAATACGCTTGCGTGTGTGTGAGGAGGAGGAGGAGGAGGAGAAGAGAGAGAGAGAGTGATGTATAAATCTTAGTTTTACTGATAGTTTATGATCAATAAATATTTATCATTTCATCATTCATACGAGCCATGAAAAATTTAGTTGTAAACAAAAGCCAATGAAAACAAAAGAATTGTTTTGGGCATATGAAAATAGATACAAAGTTTTCCAATTCCAATACTTTAAAAAATTCTGATTTTTTTCAATTACTGATTAATTGTCCAATGCTAATACGTTCTCTATTGCACATTAGCCCAGTCTAATAATAAAAATTCTAACCCAGTGGTTCCCAACCATTGTGCCATGGCACACTAATGTGCCGCAGAATAATTAGTGATTGCTAGAAGCCATTTAATTTCATTTTGCTTTATAAAGACATTTAATTTCTTAATCATAAGACTGCCCGAGTAAAAAAAATAAATAAATCGCTGAATTTCTGGAATTTAAACATTTTGCACATACTAATTGGTAAGCATTTTTATGGTTTATATTAGTGATATGATTATTGATTGGAATATCAGGAGTTTTCTAAAGTATCGGGATTAAGCATTGGAGCTGAATAATTCAGACCCAATTTTGATATCAAAACAATTCCTAAATACACAGACTGTAAAGCAAAAAAAGTCATGTGAATAAAAAAATTCTATTTTATTGCAAAAAGAATTTATGAGTAGAAAATATTTATTTTTATGATCGGTATGTTGCAAAAAATTAAGAACTCAACAGTGTGCCACCATGTGAAAAAAGGTTGAGAACCATTGCTATAACTGATGACGATCCTCTAGAAAAATATTCTGGAAACTGATGCCAACAATAGAATCATCCTCATATGAATTGAATGGCAGTCTAGATATGGAAAAATTTTTTATGTGAATTAAAATCAACATTATTAAATTTTAACAGATTTAAATACAAAAGTAAAAACGAAACAAAGCAATTTTGACTGCAAATTTTTTTATTTTTTTTAATAAAAATAACTTTATACAATTTATTTTACATAATAATTTTTTTAAACACTCACTTTTTTTTTTTTTCCAAAATAATTTTTTCTTTACAGAAATATATTTTGTCCAGCAGATTTAAAATTTTAGTTTAAGTAGTTATTGGACATTCATTTTTTTTCTTTTTGTTTTGTATATATATTTTTTTTTTAAATAAATGTCTTTTTCAAATTTTTTTAAAAATCAATGTCTTTTTCAAATTTAATTTCAAAAGAAAAAACAAAAACATGGCTGCCGTTGAGAAAAAACAAAAGAAAATGAAAACACTTTACTCCAAAAGTAAACAGTTTTAAAATAGTTGGTTATGTTAAAATTGTTTTTTTTTTTAACTTCCGTTTTCTTTTTAGTGGAAGTTTTCTCAAGTTTTGCTGGTGTATACATAGAAAAATTCCCTTCTAGTTAATACTTAGATAATTCCAGTTTAATTTTAAAATTCTACATAAAAAATAGTCTTACTTTGAATTGCTTCTTTTTTAAAATGTTTTTATTTTTAATAAAATATGTTATAATCAAAATATAATTTTTTAGTCTTTACTTTGAAATATTTTTCCAGAATAGTCTTATATAATAAAATATATATTTTAAAAGTTTAGTTTTAACTTAAATGTTTTATTTAGTCTTTACATCAAAATGTTTTCTTTTTTTAAGTTTACATGAAAATTTTTTTTTTTTTAATTTAAAATTAAAAAATATATTTTTATTACAAGATATTTAAAAAAAACATTTAAAAGTAAAGACTATTTTTTTAATGTAAACTTAAAAAATATCTTTTGAAAGTAAATACTATTTTTTATGTTAAGTTTTAAAATTAGACTGGAATTGCGTAAGTATTAAGCAGAATGAATTTTTTCCCCGTGTACAGCAACAAAACTTGTCAATACTTATGTTAAAACGAAAGCAGAAGTAAAAAAAAAAAAAATACAAAAAACAAAAACAAAAAAAAAAATACAAAAAACAAAAACAAAAAAAAAAACAGTTTTATCTAACATAACCAAATAGCTTCAAAAACAATTTTTCATCTCAATAATAATTAAAAACAAAAAAGCTGAACAAATCATGGATAAACAAATGGTTTTTGTTTTTATCATAAAGGGTGAAGAAAAATTTAAAAACAAACAAACAACCCCCCCACCCCAAAAAAAAACGAAAAATACAAGAAAAATAAAAATGTAAATTTCACTTACTTTTGCCTTATTTTATATCATCATATTCGATTTATCATGTGTTTAATATGCTGGCATATGTTGGATGGCTTTTAGAAATAAACTTCCAACCTAACCTAGCTGTGGCTAACCATTTATTTGGTACTTGTACAGTTGAATCAAGACATTGAAAAATTAAAACATCAAAAAAAAAGTTATATTGTATGCATCCGTTATAGAATGAAGTTCTCTGGAAAAAAAATTTCACTTAATTTGATCAAGCAATTTTTTTTTTTTTACAGCGAAAAAAAACAAAAAAACAATTTGTTATGATACCAAGCAAAAGGTTCAATTTTTAGGAAGAAAAGCTAGTATTAAAGATGGGGAGGGAGTGTCGGCGCTTTAAACTGAGTTATCTCCCCGTGGCGTGTTAAAAAAATTCAAGATGGCTACCTTCAACGCGCTCTCATAAAAAACGTGTTTTTCCGCTGTAAAAAATAAATTACTCAATCAAATTAAGTGAAATTTTTTTTCAGAGACCTTCAGTCCAAAACGGATACGTACAATATAACTTTTTTTCCCCGATATTTTCATTTTTTAATGTTTTGATTAAACTGTACAAGTACCCTTTATTTATACCTTTTTCTCAAGTCCATCCATATCACTCCCTCCCATGTTTTCTTTAGCCTTCCCCCTATGAAATGACGCCGCTACCTTAATTGTTCTATATCTAACCCAGGAACTCTCATCCATTCTTTCAACATGGTCAAACTGTAAAAATGCACTAGACTGCATGTTTGTGATGAATGCGAATAAGAGACTTGCTGCATGTGAATGGTATTGAAAAGAGAAATCACCCAAGATATTGGAAATATGTTTAGTTTGTGGTTTTGACCACCCAGAATTCAATTTGTCCACTTGAAAAAATAATGTTTGTACAAATACAAGGTTCCTCTTGTGGTTTTCCAAATATAATAGTCATCCAGATAAGCATTCGGTTTTTTATATTCACCCCATGTTAGCTTTCTAAAATCTTGCAAGTTTGAATTATCTCTCTTGTTCCTTCAGATTCTTTTCAAGATAGCATTGCAAGATTGCCGCTTGTATTTTAGCCACAAAATTTGATTTTCTTATTTAAAAATAAAACTACTTGATCAATTTACGTGATTTTTAGATTTACAATATTTTCCTTCATATACATATTAAAGATTTTTTAATTTTGTTTATTTTCACAAGTGGGGAATTTCGGACAAGCACCTGGAAAATTATTGACTCTAAAAATTTCATTTGATGGGCTTGTTGATGATTCCCCTTTCACAAAATTCAAACTTCTCAAAAAACATAACTTTAGTCATGTAATCCCTATTTTCAGTTTTTTCCCATAGAAATACATTTTTGTGTGCAGTGAAGCATTTGGGGATCGGCTCTCTTGCAACTATTAAAAGGTTCCAAGTGTGTCCCAGTATCATGGACAAGTATTCTAGCTCGTATATGGATATACGCCCATTGGCACTATTTGTTTATTAATTTTAGACTGGCCTAGTGTTTAAGAAAGATGGAAAGCAATGATAGGTAATTTGGGCTATTTGTAACTATAAATGCCTGATTTTGATTAAATAAAAATGTGTTTACGAAACATTCTTAAACTGACCTAGTGTTTAATCAATAAGAAAGATTCTCTTATTCACAATTTGATTAAATTAAGACAATTTTACCATCTAAAATATAAAGTTACCTTGCTTTTAAAAGTCAGACACAAATAGCAATCCACCTAACATATTGATATTTGATTCAGACTAGCCTATTTAAAAAAAAATTCTAAGAAAGCCATCCTAATATGTAAAACAGATATCAAACCGAACATGTTATTGCCCTCCTAGTTGTTACGTTTGCTCGATTTTTTTGATAAAAAAGTAAAATTCATTTCAAGCAAATGAAAAAATCCAAATTTACTGCCAATTAGAAAAAATTTCAATTTAATAAAATAAAAATCTGATTCAGATTTTAAATAATAACATTCAATGTTGAAATTTTTTTTTTTCTTTTCTAAAATCTCTATGTACCCATGACACAAAAAAAAATCTAAAAGTCATGTAAATTGATAAAGTGGTTTTATTTTTAAAAGAAAAATAATTTTTAAGCAATTAATTGGAATTCATACGACATAAATCTTGCAAGCTTGATTTTTTAAAGTCATATCCCTTTGTTTCTTGAGATCTTCGAAACTGCAGGAGAGACAATCACTTCTTGGATACTCATAAAATTTGATTTTCTGAGTTAAATAGAAAACTACTTGATCAATTTATGTGATTTTTGGAATATGATGTTTTCGTTTCGTCACGTGTACATACAGACTTATTTATTTTTGGTTATTAGCATATGGGGAATTCTGGACAAGAATCAATCTTTTTAAGATTCTGTCTCTTTAAGTGCAACTGTTTGTATTTCTTCTGCACTTAGTTCACAGAGTATATGCAACAGATAATTTTTGAAATTTATTTTTAGGAGTCCCGTTCCTTCTATAATGATTGGAATGATGAAGATTTTACTAATATTCCAATTTCTTTTGATGTTGCACAAAAGGCCGTGACATTTCATTATCTTTTCACTAAAGACATGGTTACTGAAATATAAGCTCCTTTCATTTATTCATACATGCTCTGTAATCAAAAAAATATTAACATCAATTGAGCTTTAATTCTGAAAGTCTATCAATAACTACTATATATATATTTCATTTTTGGATTAATGAAATTGGTATTGGAAATATTTGTTCTTACTTTCCGTTACGTTCTTACAATTTTTTTTTGGAGGAGGAGGAGGAGGAGGGTGTTTTCTAAATTTAATTTTCTAGTCTTGCAACTAATGATAAAATGATAAATATATTTTTATTTTGAACTACCAGTGAATCTCCCCCAGTATATTTTTTATATTTCTGAAAATATATGCCTGTATTGCATGGGTTTTTATGGTAATCCGAATATAAAAATAATAAATAACAACTTTATAGCTAAATAAGGTTTTAAAAGAATCGGAATCAGGGATTTAGAATAGAATCAGTAATCGTTGTATAGGAATCAAAAAAAATATTGGCATTGTCCCATGAATGAATATATATATATATATATTTTATTATTTATTTGAAGATAAACAGCCATCTGTTTCAGTCAATGAGACTTTGTCAGGTGACCCTGAACCATTTGACGCTATAAAAAAAAAAACATCAAATGGTTCAGGGTCGCCTGACAAAGTCTCATTGACTGAAACAGATGGCTGTTTGTAGTGACCAAATGTAACTGTTTACCTTCAAATACATAACAAAATATTTTGCTTTTGTTATCGAGCACTATCTAACAACCACGTTGAGTTCATTAGTTCCTACTTTTGAATATCTCGAGCCTAGATTTATTAATATAAGTTTAATGATTAAAGTTGAATTCTGTAAATCAAAATATATATATATATAAAAATATATTTAAGTTAAGAATTTATTGTTTGAAACAAAGAATATATAGAGAAAAAAATTATTTCCTTAATCCATGGATTTTCAATAATGGCTCATATCATCAGAGGAAATGAAATGCAATTAGCAAAATGTTCAGCTATGAATAAACAAGTATTTTGCTTTTCAGCACAAATATTGAAAATATTAGTTCAATATTTTCCGGGACGTTACTGCCAGGTCGGAGGAGTGGTGATTCAAGGGAAAAATCAGTAATCCGATATATCAAGAATGTTTGGTTGTCTCATACTGTTATTTCGAAGGGTATAAGAAATGGTCGTCCTCGTCGGCAATATAAAGATCGCCGACGAAGACAACCATTTCGTATGCCCTTCAAAATAACAGTATGGGACAACCAAACATTCTTGATATATCGGATTACTGATTTTTCCCTTGAATCACCACTCCTCCGACCTGGCAGTAACGTCCCGGAAAATATTGAACTAATTCTGATAATGGACTGCCCAGGTTGTATGAAATCCTTTTTTCTATGACTCTTATTCACCATTCAAATAACATTTTCAATATTTGTGCTGAAAAGCAAAATACTTGTTTATTCATAGCTGAACATTTTGCTAATTGCATTTTATTTCCTCTGATGATATGAGCCATTATTGAAAATCTATGGATTAAAGAAACAATTTTTTTTCTCCATATATTCCTTGTTTCAAACAATAAATTCTTAACTTAAATATATGTATATATATTTTAATTTACAGAATTTAACTTTAATCATTAAACTTATATATTGCTCTATTTCTTTAAATATTGAGCTTTACATTTTTGGCTAGGATCATCCTGAAAGTATTACCTCAAAGTAATATCTGACAGGATAATTCACTTGATCTCTAATCTGTGACTTATTTCATTATATATATATATATATATATATATATATATATACACACACACACACACACCACTTACACAAGTAATTTTACTATTATTCTGTTAGGTGAGTAAAAAATGTGCCAGACAAAACCATTTCAAGTGTTTACAGGAAGTGAAAAATCAACCATTACCATCTGAAATAAATTCAGAAAGAAATCCTCCATTCTAAACAAAAAGTCTATGGTCACCAGCAATGGGGTAGTTACTATGCATGTGGTCATTGTCTATGATATAAATGAAAAGTTGCATTTCTGCTTGTCTGTCCATCTGCATCCAACTAAAACTCAGAAACTACCAATGATAAACTTACAAATTTTACATATTTTGATTTAGTATGACCTCGATCAGGTTATGGTAATAAGAATTTACTGCAATAATCATCCATTCAGTTAGCTAAAAGACTATTTTTTAAGGAGGTAAGTTAAATACTAAGGTGAACCTACTTTTATAAACTATTTTCAAGTTTTGTATCCATTGGAATTTATTCTATTTAATACAAGAGAACAAGTGTTGTCCATATAAAATAATATTCCATAATGGACGAAATGAGAAATCTGGAGAACATTGTAAATAATTTCAGATTTAGGGAAGATAGAGAAATAGAAAAAAAAAAAAAAAAGAAAAAAAAAAACAGAGAGAGAGAGATAGTCTATTATGACATCACAAGATAATTTTATATTAAAAATTCCAAAACATTTTCATATTTACACACACATACACACACACACACACACACACACACACACACACACACACACACACAAGGGGCATTCCAAAAGTAATGGGTCCTAAGTTTTATTCTGCCCAAATGGATCAAAAGGGATTGCAGATTGCATTGTTAGGATGACTGAACTTATGCATTCATGATCTGAAATGTTCATCTCTCTGTTGCAGACATTGACAGTGTGAGTCTCTCAGAAAGTAACCTCTGTCATGGACGTGCGTAAAAGCAGAGATATGTCATTGAATTTCTTCATGTAGAAAAAATTGAATCGATCCACATTCACTGGCACCTGTTGAACTTTTATGAAGCTGATGAAGTTGATGTCAGCACAGTTAGGAGGTGGGTTTGTCGATTTTAGAGTGGTGACAGATGAGAGTAACAAAGCACGTTCCAAACGCCCATGCACAACCATCACTCCATTGCTGTTAAAAAGGTGCATTGAGAATGGTGGCGACTATGTAGAAAAATAAATTCTGAAGCACAAAAGATCACCTGTTTTAAATGATATCACTGACATCTTTGCAGCTCTTCAACATTTGTTGGAGTTAAAATATAGGCCGAATTACTTTTGAAACGACCATCACACACACACACACACCCCTCTCTTAATGTTTGATCTAACAGATATTTTTTTTAATTTATAACCACTGTTTTTAAATCTCTGAATATTCATAAAAGAGTTTCCCTTGTTGGAAATGCATATAATATAAAAAATGTTTAAGAGTCATTAAACAAGTTGAGTTTGATTACAGAAGAGATGGTAAATGAGAGACGAACATGATAGACATGTTACATAAAATATTTACGATATATAGATAATTTGTCAGTCTAAAACTCACAAACTATCAAATATAAACTTACAAATTTTACATATTCTAATTTAGTATGACCTCAATTAGGTTATGATAAAAATGTTCATATATTCATCTGCTTTGGGTTACAAGGAACCAAATTAATGCAGTGGGGGAGAAAGGACAGAAAAAGAAAGGACTGTGTTATTCTTACTAATAATTGTTTGTAAAAAAAACAAACAAAAAAAAAAACAAACAAAAAAAAAACTGAAGCTAAGTCAAAACAATCAGCTGCTGATGAAGTTATCCTTTTTTTCGTTCTATTGTATTGAACCAGTCGTGAAAGTTTCCCAGAGAGTGAGGCAGTCCAAGGGAGAAGTATAATAAAAAAGTAACATGACTGAGAATGTGTAGCGAGTTAGAGATTTATTTTCTTTTTTTAACTCTTCTTTTTTTTCCTCATTTATGTTCTCAGGCATAGCTGAGTAGCCTTGCTAGCAAGAAATAAATTGTAAAGTCATTGTGAGTAAATAATTTATGGTGCCTGGCCAAAATAATAACGAAAATCCAAAAATTTAATTTTAACTAAAAATAATGTTATTACACTTAATTGTCATGACAAAATTAGTAACATATTACTACATAAAACATTTACTTTCAAGCCACTTATTATTTTTAAATCCTGATTTCATGCTGTTATCATAAAACCTCTTAATTACTGAACAGATGTTTTTTATAATCATTCTGTTTTTAAATTACTGAATATTTAAAGTAAAATTTCACTGAATATTCTAAGTAAAATTTCTTCAAATCCAATTCTCTTTGATAATGAATTTTTTATTTTATTACTTTTTCGTAATTTTGCGGTATGTTACTAATCTCAACATGACAATTAAGTAGATGATAATTTAGTTAAAATTTAATCTTTCGATTTTTGTTATTATTCCAAACAAGCACTTTATTTATTAATTATTATATACATACGTAGGTCTTGTTTCTTGCCAACAAGTGACTAATGACTTGGAGAATGATGCGAATGTGATCCAGTCAATAAAAAATGGGCAATAAGTGAAAAATGGTCTGATCCTAACTCCGCATTCGGAAGCCGATCCATTTTGTAAACTTCCTCTTTAGAGAAAAGTCCATAACGATATAAAAGTTTTAATCTTCCATTAGTGTCAGAATTCACATTGTAAAAGATATAGTCTGTCGTTTCACATGCACGGTCATGGTAAGTTGTCACCTCTACAATGCGCCGTTTCCGATGTTTTATCACATGGTCGTACACAGAAACAAAATCAAAGAAGTGACTGACTTTCCCAGAACCCATTGGTTTCAACATTTCCTCTGGAAGAGAAAACTCATTTGATGTAGGTGAAGGTTGTCGAGAATCTTCACACACGGCAGTATGGGACGATTTTTCTTTCAACTCTCTTGATTGGTCCTCCTCCTCCGTAAGCAAAGATTCTGTGGATAATTTAGAAGCACTAATCAAATTTCGTTCTTTGACCGTCTTTACAAACTGGCAGGAATCGGTGATATTTAGATGAGTTGGAAAAAAGTCTTTGCTCAAGTAAGCATCACGACCAAAGTGTTTGTCAGACACCCCGGCCATCTCTCTAATCAGCAGACCTGAATAACGCAAATGCTGGGACACAATCAATTCATAGA
Organism: Euprymna scolopes; assembly: GCF_053919585.1. Taxonomy (NCBI): domain Eukaryota; kingdom Metazoa; phylum Mollusca; class Cephalopoda; order Sepiida; family Sepiolidae; genus Euprymna; species Euprymna scolopes. The sequence goes on from NC_136517.1 coordinate 56,018,509, forward strand.
TACGACAAAACGGTTCAAAATTAAAATCCCCGCAAAGTATGGTCGGATGATAGACAATGTTATCGGCACTTTGATGGTATTTATAGGCAGCTTTGTCGAGCTCAGCAAGGAGGAGAATAAGCTGACCCAGTTTTACATCCCCTCGTCGGGGATTAAAAAGCAAATGCGTGTTGGCTATACATAGCTCACCGACTTCTAAGTTGTTATCCGAAGTGTATGGTTTCAGGTTAACAATCAATCCGACATTGCATCGGTCGAGGACTCCACCTTTTTCGTAATGGACCTTCTGGAAATTCAACACTTCAAACTTCATCACCTGGAAAAATGTAGCACATCCGTCTGATTGGAAGCCTGTCTTTTGGCAATAAATTCCCATGTAACCTGCAAAGAAATTTACATAAAATCTTGTCAAATGTTTTTTCAAATTGAACAAGTAACATTTATCTGTATTTTAGAAAGACATTTGGTTCATATTAAAAAATAAGCTGCTTGTTTACATTAATGACCTTTTAAACCAACACATTTCAGGTGAAAACATTATGTATTTACTTGTCATGGCAAAATTAGTATAAATTAAAAAAAAAAAATCATGAAAACTGATCCAATAGAAAAACAATTACAAGTAAAAATAGAATTTATTGAATTATCAAATTTATGGCATGCTTTTATCTGGAAAAGCTGTGTGACCAATTCAGTATGACAAACTGACTTACCTTGCTTGATTTAAATGGACTTAAATTAAGGGTTTGCCATTTTTAAACACAATTGTGGGTGATTTTTTTGTTAAAAATAGATCAGGCATATCTACTGGATCATTGTTCATAATTTTTGGAATTTATAATTTCGCCATGACACATAAGTGTTATGATTTAATTTGTTGTTAAGAGTTATCCCCCTTGGGATTGACATTCATAATAAAAGCGCCCTCTGTTTCATTTTCCCGCTCGATCCTTTCAAGAGCGTACGTGTATTTTACAGTTAATAAAACCTTTCTAAAAGGCAATTCTTTACTTACTGATACTATTCACTTCAATTTTATTAACTGTAAAAAAAAAAAAAAAAAAAATAATGGATCGAATCTTACGTCCCGACAGATTCGAGGTGGAACCTACATGCCCTAATTCCGAAAAATCCTATAGGCATTGGAAATTAACCCTCCAGAATTATATCCGCTCACATAATAACGGATTAATCGAAAACACTTCAGATAATTTCTTTGCCTTGATCAATTGTATTTCAGCCTCTGTTTTCGATTTAATAAGCGATAAAACCGACTACGATAGTGCATTAAGAACATTGGACGCCGCTTATTTAAAACCTGAAAATATTGTTTATAATAGATATCGATTGATGACGACGAAGCAACAAACAACACAAAATATAGATGCCTTCATACTACAATTGGAAATGCTTGCCAAAACATGTAACTTCGAAGCGGTTTCTGCTGAAGAAAACAAAAATCAATACATTCGGGAAGCTTTCATCGGCGGAATTTCTTCTTCGTCCATCCGACAACGACTGTTAGAAAAACCCATCCTGACTTTACAAGACACATATGCCACGGCCAGATCTCTTGAACAAGCAGAAAAGCATTCGATAAGCTACGCAAATAACTTTACTGTAGCAGCTACAAATAATCCTTCGGGCTACAATCGTATAGCTGTGACTAAAGAAAATATGCATCCAAAAGGGGTTTGTTTTTTCTGTGGAAAATCACGTCATCCTCGATATTTATGTCCTGCACGAAACGCCGAATGTAAAAAATGCAAAAAAAAATGGTCATTGGGCTAAAGTGTGTAAATCTTCTATTTCTAACACTCATACTGCTGTTCTTTATGACGACTCTGACTACCCCTCACCTTCTCTATCCTGACTAGGAACTAACTCCAAAGATGTCACATTCACTCAATGCCAAATTAACGGGCACTTCGTGAACGCTATGGTGGACTCCAGCAGTGTAAAAACATTCATTAATGAAAATACTGCTAAAAAACTTAAACTCTTCACAATACCTAAAAACAAAACTATAGCTCTGGCTGCTTCTGATCAACATGCTAAAATAACTGGCGAAGCTGTCGTGGATTTAATACTGAAAGATAAAACCCATTCTGGAATAACAATTGAAATCATTGAAAACCTTTTCATTGATTTAATAATCGGAAAAGATATTTTAAAAAAATATAAAAAAGTAACACTTAAATTCGACGGTCCTAGAGACAAACTTATAATTGGAGCTATAAACACGAATAATTTTTTTCCTACCATAAACGTTCCACCCCCTCCTCTCTTTTCTAATCTTTCTCCTCATACTACTCCTATTGCGACAAAATGCCGACGTTACACTTTTGCCGCCAACAAATTCATAAAAGAAGAGACTGCTAGAATGTTGAAAGAAGGCATAATTGAACCTTCGATATCTCCGTGGCGAGCGCAAGTTCTTGTAACTTCGAATGAGAATCATAAGAAAAGAATGGTAGTCGACTACAGCGATACCATTAATAGATTCACGGAACTAGACGCTTACCCAATGCCTAATATCAATAAGATGGTAGACGACATCGCTCAATATAACATCTTCTCTACTCTCGACCTAAAATCTGCTTATCACCAAATACCTATAAATCATGCTGATCGTAAATTCACTGTGTTTGAAGTAAGTGGCAAACTTTTTCAATTTACTCGTCTTCCTTTTGGCGTCACCAATGGAGTAAGTGCTTTCCAGAGGAGCATAGACTATATTATAGAAAAAGAAAATCTAACCGATACCTTTGTGTATGTTGATAACGTAACTATATGTGGAAAAAATCAAGAAGAACACGATTACAATCTTCAAAAATTCTACAAAATTGCTAAACAATATAACATCACTTTAAATGAAAATAAAAGCATAATTTCTTCTAGTTCTATTACTCTACTCGGCTACACCATAGAAAATAATCAAATAGCTCCCGATTATCAAAGACTAAAACCATTACTCGAAATGCCACCTCCGCTGAATCTTAAATCTCAAAAAAGAATAGTTGGAATGTTTTCCTATTACTGCAAATTCATTAAAAAATTTTCTGATAAAATTTTATTACTAAATCAAAACAAAGAATTTCCACTACCTCCATCTGTATTAAAATCTTTTCAAACATTGAAAAATGATCTAAAAGACGCCACTTTAATAACGGTAGACCCAAATAAAGAATTTGAAGTAGAAACGGACGCTAGTAACTATTGCATTGCTGCAACACTAAATCAAGAAGGTCGTCCTATTGCATATTTTTCAAGAACTCTCAATACTAATGAAATTAAGCACCATGCAGTAGAAAAAGAGGCAGCCGCTATTGTAGAAGCTCTCCGTAAGTGGCGACATTTTCTACTCGGCAGGCACTTTAAAGTCATCACAGATCAGAAGAGCATCAGCTTCATATTCGACAATAAAAGAAAATCAAAAATTAAGAATGACAAAATATGTCCTTGGCGTATAGAATTATCCCAATACAATTTCACTATAGTTTATCGACCTGGACCTGAAAATATTGCTGCTGACACATTCTCTCGCATCTCTGCTCTTACTTACAATCTACAAGATCTTCGTGATTTACATAAACAATTATGTCATCCTGGTGTTTCAAGACTAAGCCATTTTATAAGAACGAGGAACCTCCCTTTTACTTTGGATCAAATTAAGAATATTACTGACTCTTGCTCATCCTGTCAATTACTGAAACCCAAATTCGCCAATACCAATGGAGGGACTCTCATTCAAGCCATATTACCTTTTCAACGATTAAATATTGATTTTAAAGGCCCTCTACCTACTTCTATACATGGCAACAAATATCTACTTACTCTAATTGATGAGTATTCCCGTTTTCCTTTCGCTTTTCCTTGCAGAGATATGACAAGCAAAACCATTATCCACTGTCTAAACAAACTCTTTTCAATTTTTGGTTTGCCTGACATGATACATACTGACCGTGCTTCTGATTTCTTAGCAAGAGAAATAAAGGATTTTTTACACAAAAAAGGAATTGCTACTTCTAAAACAAGTAGATATCATCCTGAAGGTAATGGACAGATTGAAAAACTCAACGGTACCTTATGGAAGGCCATTCAAACAACATTACATTCTAATCAAATGAAACTACCTTATTGGGAAGACATACTACCGGACGCACTTCATTCAATTAGATCATTACTTTGTACTGCCACTAATATGACTCCCCATGATAGACTATTTAAATATAGTCGTAAATCTGCTTCCGGAATTTCAATTCCTTCTTGGGTTAAACCAGGCCCAATATATATTAGAAACCACACTAAAACAAGTAAACATGACCCTCCTGTAACGCCTGCCACCCTAATAGATGTCAACCCCCACTACGCTTATGTTCAACTACCTTCTGGTACTGAAACCACTGTCAACGTTCGAGACTTAGCTCCAAACTCATCAAATGAAGAAAACTCTAATAATAATCCTACTACTTCAGAGACTTTATTTGAACCTTCTACTAATGAAAACATTGGTCATGAGGAAGACAAAAATCAATCGTCTGATCTTGAAGAAAATCAGATTTCACTAAAAAATAATACTGAAAATCAGCATTCCTGCCAATCTGTGCGGAGGTCGTCCCGAGTTCGACAATTCCCTAGTAAATATAAGGATTTTGTGACTAAATACTGAAAAAACTGCAGTTTGGGTTCATATGTTATTTGTAAATAAAATGATTCTTATGTGATTGTAAAAAAAAAAAAAAAAAAAAAAAAAAAATTTGTCTATAATTAATTACCCCTTACTTGAATACTTTAGGACGGGGAAAATGTTATGATTTAATTTGTTGTTAAGAGTTATCCCCCTTGGGATTGACATTCATAATAAAAGCGCCCTCTGTTTCATTTTCCCGCTCGATCCTTTCAAGAGCGTACGTGTATTTTACAGTTAATAAAACCTTTCTAAAAGGCAATTCTTTACTTACTGATACTATTCACTTCAATAAGTACATAATGTTTTCACCTGAAAAGGTGAAAACATTATGTACTTAAGTGTCATGGTGAACATCACGAATGTTGGTTGGTTGTTTTTGTTTTACGGCATATCAACCCTTTTCGGGTTATTTAATGCCGAATCCAAAGATTTTTAAGAAAAATTTTTTAATAGAATATATTTGTTGTTTTCAAATCAGTTTCTATTTAACCCATAGTTGGGACCCTAACAGGTACTACTACTCCGGGTCAGAGTGGACCTGGGAGCAATGGTAATTAAAGGGTGGCTCCACACTCCCCAAAGCCCACAAGCTGGGGCCTCACCACTGGATATAGTTAAAGGTCATATCCAGGACCCCCATTGAGGGACTTTTACCCTCTGCAGGGGGGCAGTTGGCGTATTCTAATGCCCCACCGACAGGGCCCATCACGAATGTAAACAAGCACCAAAAACAAAATCTGTACGATGTACATACTTGTGACGAAATAAAAATATTACATTCCAAAAATCACATAAATTGATCAAGTAGTTTTATCTTGAAATAAGAAAATCAAATTTTATTCATCATTTTGAAAATAATCTATAAAAAAAATAAATAAAATAAACAAAGGGAGACAACTGAATAATTCAATCTTGCAAGATTTATGTTGTAATGTCAATTAATCACTTCAAAATGGTTTTCTTTATAAAAATAAAATTACTTGATCAATTTATGTAATTTTTAGAATATAATTTCGTTTGATCATGAGAGTATACATCATACAAATTTTTTTTTATTTTGTTTTTTTTTTTTAAATATGGGTGAATCCTAGACAAGTATCAAAATTTTTATTATTTCATCACTTCAGATGATTTATCCTCTGATCTTCAGGTGCCTTGTGTTGAACTCTAAAACCTTCGAAAAGATTTTGAACCCAACCATTTATTTGGATCCTTGGGGGAGATCAATTAAGTTTCAGGAACTCTAACAAATACGCAAAATGAAAGAGATGACTTTGGGTATACACTGGTTGACTTTAGATGTAAATCATATCTGTTAACAAATAGATATTAAACCAAGGTTTTTTTTTGTCAAAATGTCAATTTTCAATATAGGGAAAGATTTATTCTTTTCTGGGATCCTTGAAGCCTAATTGATCTCCTTGGAGTATACAATTTGCATCCATAGACAACAAGCATGTTAGTTAAAGTATGCAGGTTATTTTGTGGCTCAAAGTTCAGTCCTATGCAAAGGTGTAATATAGTGGACAAATCTTTGCTATATGAATAGATAATTTTCATTCGTATTTACAATTGTTACAATTATGAGACTCATAACTAAGATGACTAAAATGTTGATTTAAGTGTGTAGCTCATCTTGAGCAAAGGCAGTAAGACAGTCTAACAAGTAAACTGAAAATTCCTGAGGTTGACACAACACATCTGAAGGAGGCTGAACGGTAAATCAGACAAAACATTGTGACGACAATAACCAAGATTGAAAATTATAAACCATATTAAAGGAGCAGACAATACGTACAATAAATATAACTTCCTATACCTATCTGACATTACCCAGCAGTAAACAAAAAATGATCGACTTATTTACAAAGAAACTTAAATTAATTTTGGTGACTTTTATTTTGTAATCAAATTATTTTGTTAGTTTTAATACAAATAACAATGTGTAAAATGTTAATGTCAATGCGAGAAACACAGACAGACAGGTACATTTGAAGCCACATAATATAATTGATATATATATATATTTTCTTTAACAATTCAGTATAATGTCACACAAATTTGTTTCAGCGAGTTAGGAAAATTGTCTCCACTCTAACAGTTTTCTTAACTGGAACAAGCATTTTTAGGAAAGAAAGAAAAAACTGAAGCAAAATATATACAGACCAATAACATTGAAAAAGAAGGAAGTAAAAAATATGTTAATAATTAAAATGTCTGATTTTAAAAGATCAACATACATATTTATTTATCTTTCGATACATCTTATCCTCAGGTATGGAACAGAATGTTATTCTACATAGTTTAAAAGATAGTTTACTTATTTTCCTAAAGAAAATCTTTGAAAAATCATTTATCGATAGGCTTTCAGTCATACTTTTCAGCTGTGTCATGAAGTGGTCTGTAGCATAAGAACATCATGGTAATAAAGCTTCATGTCTGAAACCACAACCCTTGAGTCATCATACGATGAAGATTTTGCTGGAATTGCCCATTTTGTTGCAGTAGAAATTGCATGGATTTATCATTATAAATAAATGTCACCCTTCAAAAAAAAAGAAAAAAAAAGAAAAAAAAAAGAAAAAAAAAGAAAAAAAAAAGAAAAAAAAAGAAAAAAAGAAAAAAAAGAAAAAAAAGAAAAAGAAAGAAAAAAAAGAGAAAAGAAAAAAAAGAAAAAAAAGAAGAAAAAAAAGAAAAAAAAAAGAAAATATACCTCGTTTTTCTAAATTTGGTTTTAAGAAATCCTCATAATGATCACATTGCACTTCTTGGAAACACATAATCTGAAAGATATAAATATTAATTTAAAAAAAAAAAAAAGATTAAGTTGCATAGTAAAAAACAAAATGGATGATATTTGGAAAGTTATTGTCATTAAATAAAAGGGTATGCAAAATAAACTTGACAATTAGTCTAAACTAGCAATGGTGGATTATTCCAATATCTTATCCCCGATTTCGATACAATTACTGATTTTGTTCCTGATTCTTTCTAAATATTCAGTTGTAGAATCGTTATTGTTGATATTTGTTTTGCTTTTCTTTTTGGATTATAAAAGCCTATGTAATATGTACATATAATTTTGCAAAAATAAAAATACACTTGTAGATATTTCTAACTTGTCTTTTTCCTTGTAATTGCCTGAAAATATGGAGGCAACTAAAGTGTGGGTTTGATGAGTATTGACCACCATAAAAGCTGACTGACTACACTTAGTTGAGTGGCAACTATTGACCGTAGTTGGTGACCCACATAGTGTCGATCACAAATAAAATCGTTGACGTTGGGAAGAGCATCTTGCTGTAAAATCTTGCTTCAAAGAAACTTCTTTCAAATCATTTTTGTCATACGACAAAAAAGCACCTACCACCATCAGCAAACAGCAAATGGATATAGAAAATGTTAAATCATGCAGAAAGTATATTAGACTTTTGAGGGTGTGATTTCTGACATACTGATGGACACACACCACAGACAAGCCTGGGTGCCCGATGTTGCTGAGTGTTTTTGGGTGTGTGTTGAGCAAAAAAAAAAAAAAAGTGGTAGTAGGCAGGGAGATTTGAACCTGTGACACGAAAGCGGAGAAGAAAGTGAAAGAAAATCTAACGTCTTACCGCTACTCCATGACGCGACCAGAAGTCTAAAGCATTCAAATTAAACATAGTCAATCAAGGCTTGCAGAAATTGCGTTGCTTTTAAACCTCCCATGAAGGAAAATTATACACAAGGTCGTTTTTAATGTGGGGGAAAACCAGCTCCTCCAAAAAGGGGGTACTCTGGCAGTTTCCAAATAAATAGTAATTGTCTCAGTATGAAGGGTTTCCCTTATATTAACCAAGGACCAATAACAAAATAGATACTACCCGGCCTGAAGGCCAAGTACCAGGCGTTAGTGTTCAAATAGTTTTGCTTTATTTATACGAAAAAGACAAACAAACACTGGAGACAACGGCACGAGGGGGAATTTTGTTTAACTCGATCAAAAAAAAGATAGAGACAATGTCCGTTTGCGAATGGGAGATATTATGATCTGGGAAGTACGCAAAAATTTCTTGCGGAATCTAACCAACGCGAGATGCCCGAAGCAAAAAGCCTTTCGTGGACATACACAAATGCTCACACCCATTTTACCCTTTATATAATAGACTAACAGGGGTACCCAGCATTGCCCGAGTGTTTGGAGGTGTAAAACAAAAAAATAAAAGTATTAGTAGTCAGGCAGGCTTGAACCCGTGACGCGGTAACGTGAAGGCGGAAAAGAAAGGTAAAGAAAACGTGACATCTTACTGCTACGCTACGAGTCCATAGGAAGTGAAAAGCGTTCAAATTTAGTGATGTCAAGCAAAAAGTTGACTTACTAAGTGAATGAGTTCATGCAGGTGCAGAAATGAAGGTTGGCTGAAGGCCAGTTTATCTTTCTGCTGTTTCATTTATTTGTTTCCCCACGATGTTGGGAAAACTAAGCTCCCCGAAAAAGAGGGAACCCTCAAATCATTAGCAATTGTCTGATATGAAGGGTTTTCCTAACATTGATCAAAGTTAATTGCTGTCAAGACGTCCTGGCACAAAAGGCCAGTGACGGCTCTGTTTTGTTGGGTTTAACTTTATTTATACGAAAAAGACGAACAAACACGTGAAAGGACGGAATAGCATGAATTTTATAAAAATCAATCAAAATAAATGTAGAGATGACGTGCGTTCACAAATTGTAGATATTATGATCAAGGGAGTATATAAAAAGTCGTAAAAAATAGTAACCCTCTTGAGAAAGAAGCCCTTCTTGGACATACAAGAACGTGTGCACCACTTTTGCCTTTTATATATATATATATATATATATATATATATATATATATAGATTAGTGGTTCTCAAAGTCTTTCCCAACTTTATCATACATTTTGTTACCAAAAATGAGACCTTATTATTAATCTCAATCAGAACAACTTGAAAGAAAGAATAACAATAATATAAAGTGTTGCGTCATACATTAACAGTTCAAACACGAGATTAAGAAATAAACTATATTCCTTTCTATTAAGTTGATGCAAGAGTTTTTTGCCAATTTAAAGTTTCATCTTCAAAATGAATAATTTTTATTCATAACAATAACGTTTGCTTAACTTGATTTCATCTGTCAATGAATTTATAAATGCCTCACTCGTAAAAGTCTAAGTTTTGATGTGAAATATGGATTAAACTCTTGTTCAATTTTCTCTCGTGATGTTAACCTAAGGCCATCTAAATGGCTTTATAATCCTTGAAATAAGTGATAATCCAAAGGAGCTAGGTCAAGCGAATACGGAGGATGGGGAAAGATTTCCCAACCAAATTCTCCTAGATCTTCAGTCAGTAGCATTTTGTGATGATGAGCATTATCATGATAGAAGATGATTCCCTCTTTGTTTACTAAAAAAAAAAAATAATTACATGTGCTTAGTCAAAGGGCTGTTGCCTGAAGAAAAATTGATATAACCTTGTATTATTGTTTTTGCTTTATAAATATAAATATACTTACGTATTAATCCATACATTTTATCAGTTCTGATCGTACATATTGTTCTAATTCTGATCAGCGATGAAAACTGGTTTTAGTCAAAATTAAAACAAGTGAAGCATGCATGGTCTCCCATGAATGCACAGTGAACGAGGGATAAAAAAATGACCAAGTTCAGCATTGTCCCCCCCCCCCCATTTAGTCCCAAATGTCCCCAGAGGACGTCAAATCCTGGTTAAAATGAATAAAGGGTTCAGTTTTAGGCCTTAACATATGTAAATTTGAGTTCTGCACCATCCAATAAAAGAAATGGCTAAGTCCATCATTTGACTCCCACCCCCATTTAGCCCCCAAAAGTCCCGAAGACCTTAACATATTTAAATTTGCGTTCAGCACCATTGAAAACTGCTAAATAGACATATACAGAAAATTTTGGACAAATATGGTAAAATAGTCCCAAAAATAGAGTGTTTTTAATAGCCCAAAAAGAGCCCCTGGGGCACACCCAAGAGTTATCGCAAAGAATAGACAAACAAAATTATATAGAAATCAGTTACAACTTTTCAGAAAGTTTTATAAAAATCCAAGCATCAATTTTTTTTAATAAGCACAAAAGTTTCAATTTTAGCTATTTTAACCCGAAAGGCACAACTACGGGGGCAACCTGAGTTTTTCCGGAAAATCCATTGTTATTTTTTACTCATATCATGTTTAATGTTTGTGCAAAATTTTAAAAAATTCTGAGGCATAGTTATTGAGAAAAGTGCAGACAAACAAATGGACAGACAAGGATGAATGTACAGGTCCATCCTCATTTTGTCAGGCGACCAAAAATAAAATAAAGAATAATGTGCAAGTCACAAAGAGACAAAAAGTCTAAGAGATAACTTAGTTTTATACTCATAGTTAAAATAGAATTATCCCCCCTAACATTTTGAGTTTTTAGGTGATTATTTATAATTGTTTCCACTATAATCTTCCTTGCTGGAATAATTATTTTTTGAAAGAAACTAAAGTGAATTATATTTTTTTAGTATAAAAAAATGCTGCAAAGATAAAAAGTATAAATCACTAAACAGAATCAAATATCAAATATTTAGGTTTAACATGGAAAATTTGACTTATTAATTTTTATATATTAGAAGTTTATTTTTTTCAATGCTTGGTTCATTTGTTCAAAAATAGAAGTAAAATTTCTGTCATTTGTATTGGAACGCTGGCATTTTAGTTTATATTTTAAATAGACTTGACAGAGTGACACAAAAGAATTTTTACATCTCCAACTGTCTGTTAAGCTCCAATTTCTGTCACATCACTACAATGTTGCATCTTTGTATTTGTTTGAGAAGTACTTTAACAGAATTTGCTCCAATAAAATTTTAATTTTTTTAGAAATTACTCCAGATAAGCTACTTGATGTAAAGAGCAAAAAAATAAAAAAAAAACCACGCCAAGATTGCCAAAGGTAAACATATATAGATAGATTTTGACCCATAAAACAGCAATTCTCCCTCTTTTGCCAGAAACATTGCTCATAAAATATGAGGATTAAAGAACAAAATAAGGAAAGCAAGTTATGAGATTGTTGAAAGTAAACCCAAGGTCCACTTTATACTTTCACTAATTTACTCCAATTGTGTCCTTCAAATGTAAATATCCCAAACTAGTAACAAAATCCCACCTCTTCACTGTATAGGTTCATAGACACTGAAAGATCTACTTTAATAGCTTTTTTTAACCACTACTTTTGTAATTCTTCCCTGACCATACCAACATGCATAAATTTAAATGTAATATGAACAAACATCTTGCTGTCCAACTCCAAACTCAGATTGACCCTCCCCTCTCTCAAAACATCTAGCCCTATCACAGTAGATTCTTACACTTCAAAAGTTAAAAAAAAAAAATAAAAAAGTGATAAAAATAACTACTTACATCCGGTAGATATTTATCGATTTCTTCAAGCAGTCGAGCTCTACGATATTCCCAGAGGAGCACTTGGCTATCACAGCAAGAATAGAGATGAGAATGAAACTCTAAAAGGTCCTGAGCAAGCAGGTTGTACGACATGATACTAAACTGTACACCTGGATATTTCTGTGGCCTCTTTTTACATTTCAAACCGAAATTACTCCATTCCCAATGGCGATTAAAGGTTTGCTTGGACCCTGAATTAAGAAAATATATAAGGTTAAAGAGAAAATCCCACAAAAAACAACAAAAAACAACAAAAACAAAAAACAAAAACATAAGAATCTATTGCTACCCAAGGAAAAAATAACTCTACTTAATTCTGACTTTTTTTTTTTTTTTTTTGCATAAGAGTTATTACTTATCAAAGCCTAGAGGCCATATACACATGTGTATAATAAATAATTATAATTACATCTAAGTGAAACACATAATAATATAATTATTACTGGTAAAATATTATAACATTAATTTAATAACAAACATAAATGCCAACCTGCATTTCAAAAAATAAATAAATATAATAATGTAAGAATCTGTACGAATCTACTCTACTGTGGTTCTGCGATTTCCAGCTCCCAGCATAAACACCTCCACCGAATGATTATACTATTTTTTTTTCTTCATTCTGAAGATGAAGTATACCTTGAAAAGTTAGAGAACATAACACCATGATACTGCTGTCCTGGTTCCTCATATATCATGTTGGCAAATAAAATACTTTATGATTGAAAATTATTGAAATCTTTCAATGTTATCATTATTCTTTTTACCATGTCTTGTACCTAATAATGTTTTTCTTACATTGGTATTTGAAGACTTCAAAAGTAAAGCATAATAAGCTCCTGTAATTAGGATGCCCTTTGCCAAGAAATCTGTCATCACGACTCCATCCTGATTCCAGAAGACTGTAAGCATGATCTTGCCTTCTTTCACTTCATTGACTGGGCTTTGATATCTGGATCATCCTGACCGACCAAGATTTCATCATGTATGATCAGTGTTTTAAAAAAAAAAAAAAAAAAAAAAATGACTCATTTTTTTTTGCATATCTCTAAATTCATCCTCAAGCACTCAACATGTTCCTGCTTCTAGAAAAATGTTAGCAACCTGGAAATCCATCTAGCAGACACCTTATGTGTATGCAAATATTCATGAATGATAGTTTCCACTGATCTTGACCTCTTGAACTATTTGGAAAAGAGTAATGCTTTGATCTTCCAAGATAGCAACTCAACTGACAGATGCCACATCAATGGTAGAAAAAGTAGAGGTCGGTCTGGGAGTTGTTTCTACAGATTTCTGGTCATGTTTTCATTCATGATGCCAGTGTTTTTTAAAAAGGTCATATGATGGGGCATTATTACAATAAGCACCTCCGTTCAGTCTTGAAAGACAAAGGATACCCCCTGTAGGGGCAGCTGCGGGTGTAATAGTGTAGCAAGAATTGTGCAATTCCCAACCACACTTCTCCTAAATCAGCACTGCTTGAGTCCAGTGGCAAAGAGAAGTCCAGGATGACTGGAAACAATGCAGAGATAAGTGGGGAACACATACAGCACCTGGAAGTTCCAAATGGTCACTCATCTAATACTGACCAGGCTCATGGTTGCTTAATTTCGGTGATCTGACAGGAACCAGTGTGTTAAACATGATTATGCCGTATATAAATATTTAGTCGGTAATGTTGAGAGGACAAGCACTATCATGTTTCATTTCATTAAAAGTCTACTGAGGTGTGCATCTTTTCAAATACAAAAACCTGAATCACTGCGCGATACTCAAAAGGCTCCATTTCATATCTGACTCAGTTCCAACACCTGTAAATCAGAAACCATAATTAGTTCAGAGCTGTAATTTGCCACTAAACTCATAGAGATATAAATCATTGCACATGTAAAATTTCAACTAGATCAGACACCTGGAAGTAGGTCAAGGGCATTACTTATTGAAAGCCTCTGAAAAAAAAAAAACATAGAATAATATTCTGACCTTAGGATAAGATGTGTTAAAAAAAAGATAAGCATTACACAAAACAGAAATAATTAAGACGTCTGATAAAAGATATGATCCACACACATAAATATTTTTATTTATCTTTCAACACATTTTCTTATTCTGAAATATTATTCTACATATTTTTAAATATAGTTGACGCATGTTCTTTAAAAATCTCTGAAAAATCAAACATTTGTCAATAGTTTTTAAAATCACTTTCGAAATTTTGAAAAGGCAGCCACAAAATAAACAGGTGACTGCCATTTTCTTTATCTATTAACTAGCATGCTTACCTGGTGTTGTCCATGTGCATGGGCAGCAAACGAGAAAGGTTAAAAAAAATGTGCATTTAAAACTTATCTTCCCCTTCTTTATTCCCTTCCATTTCTCCTTCGTTAAATTTTTTTCTCTCCTCTGACCAAGGACAGAACAGATACTACACCTTGCGATGGCCAAGAAAGTATATTTTAGTTAGAATTTCACACCAAAAGTCGATAAAAAAAATAAATTGCTCTAATTATCAACTTCTTTTCCCGACTAAACTTGTTCTTTGTAACTCTCAAAAGAACGCTTATATAAAAAAAGTCCATATATCAGCTTTGTGGGTGTACCTTGTGTAGTTTCTGATTTTTAGCTTGATGCAAACACTCACACAACTGTCTGACAACTGGCTAAAAATAGGATCGCTCTACTATAATCAGGAGCGGGCTATAATGGCTGCCCAAAATCAAGACTTGATGAGCAATGTTTTTAATAAAACGTGTCATCTCAGCAACGAAAAGTGCAAGTTCTGCTACACAGAAGTAGAGTATGAGTCATCTAACATCTGGCTGCAAGGTTCTGTTGGAGGATGGCTGAGTGTGTAAACTGGACGATCTGTAAAAAATTGACTATTGAAGGCAGCAGCAAGTCCTGGGAACATATGCCAGAAAGAACACCATCCACTGTGACTATGCAATCCTTACAGCTACATAGCCAGAAAATGGAGCCATAGTGATATGGGACAAGAAGAAAGAAGCAACCTTAGTAGAAGTCAGTGTCCCCAATGATGCTGGGTTAAAACAGAGCTGAGAGGGGAAAAAATTTAAAAAATACCAAGGTCTTATGCATGACATGAAAAGAAACTGGAATTTTAGGAAGATTTCTATCATTCCAGTAATTATAGGAGTAACTGGACTCCTGAAAAAGAATTTCAGAAACTACCTGGCAAATATACCTAGTGAACCAAGTGCAAGATAAATTCAAACAATTGCACTCTAAGAAACGGTCAGAATCTTAAAAGGATCTCTTGGTTGGAATATATAAGGTAGCAGGTGAATGTTTGGCATCCAGTAGGATGCCCCATGCCCAGCTTGATAAGAAAATTAAAAAAAAAAAATCATTTACATAGTAGATGATGGATTAAAATGACCAACTCCTTTTCTTACATCATGAGCATTTAAAACCTGAAAATAATACTGAAACTTTTACGTTGCTGATAAAAATAAATGAAAATTAGAAAATAATTTCTGGATTGAATAAAACATTCAAGTATTAAAGTTTCTTTGTGTTAGATCAGTGCAAAAGTTTTTGCAGATTTAAAATTTCATCTTGAAAATGAAATACTGTTTTCGAAAATCTACATTCATAACAATGATGACCTTTGCTCTATAACTTGATTTCATATCAATGAACTTATAAATGGCTATCTTCATGGTTTTGTAATTCTCAAAAATGTGATAATCTGAGGGAGCTAT
Source organism: Euprymna scolopes (assembly GCF_053919585.1). NCBI lineage: Eukaryota > Metazoa > Mollusca > Cephalopoda > Sepiida > Sepiolidae > Euprymna > Euprymna scolopes. The sequence continues at coordinate 56,034,402 of NC_136517.1, forward strand.
ATCAGAAGAATATGCAGGATGGGGCAAGTTTTACCAACCAAATTCTCCTAAGAAATCTTTGGTCAGTAATGCTGTGAGGAAATGAGTATTATCATGATGGAAGATGGCTCCATTTCTGTTGACTAAACGTCATTTTTAGGTCAGCATGAATGAGAATATTTTTTTTTTTAAATATGAATAACGCTTTAATAATCTGAAAGAAAAAACTTATAAATTAATCATTGGGGATATGTTTAAGTAATAAAAATATGCATAAAATAAATTACAATGATTTTAAAATGCCGTTTATACAAACTGGCAAAAACTTTTGCATCAACCTGATAGAAAACATGAATTTTAGAACATGTCCCTGTTGTATCAAAGAATCCCAAAAATGCATGCACGTTTTCTTGAAATTTTTTTTTTATACATACTTTTCCGTGAAGTAGAAGTTTCTTTGGAAGTAGAAATCTCCTCGGAAGTAAGATCTATGATTGAAACTGGTTCTTCGATACAAGAATATTTACGTTTCTCTTTCTGTTGTGTTGGAAGTTCAGGACTAGTTGGTTCTTGGAAGCAGTTGGCTCTGTAACCTTCAAAGCATTCTTGGAATGGTTTCATCTTCCGTGTGTAAGTTGGGGATATGGAAAAGCCGGCACAGTTTTTACTCGTTGTTGGGGGCGTTTGGGGACAAGTTGGAAGCGCAGCAGAAGGACCCCTTTCATTGCCCCGTTTTAAAAGCTCTAGGAGGTCAACAGAAGTTTGAGAATGGTGCTTTCCCTTAGAGGGATACCAATTTTGATTTTGGGAAAAGCCGGCATAGTTTTCACTTGTCGTTGGAGGTATTTGAGAAAGAGTTGGACGTGTAACTGAAGGCCCCTTTTCATCACCTCGTTCTAACAGCTCTAGGATATCAAGAGAAGTCTGTGAATGATGCTTTCCCTCAGCGGGATACCAATTTTGATTTTGAGTCTCACCAAGTTTGGAACTAAAACTTCCTGCATTCTGATGATCAGAATGTTTATGTACTTTGTATCTTGCCATGTATTCTGCGAGGGGACCTTTATCTGCAACCGTTTTGGTCATGCTAATATCATCGTTCATTGAGTTTCCTTTTGATTGCAGAAGAGTTGTGAGGTCAATATGGCCTTCCTCAGTATCTTCTTTCACTTCTAAAATTTCAACACCATTTTTTACTTTAGAAGCCGCCGCGTCATTTTCAAAAGGATTTTGGTTCTGGTTAGCGAGGCTAGTCGTAGTTACATTATCGACGGATGTGAATTTACTGTGCCAGGTTGAAGTTACTTCCTCTCTTGAAGGACGGTCATTATTTCCTACATCAGAACGCGGGTTAGATAAACTCGTCGGCAAACTGAAAAATATAAATTTATTTTCTTTATGACACTAAACATATCGGCAATGAAATACAAATCTGCATAGTGTGGTTTATTTGCATTATTCAAACTACCGTTCTCATCTTGGATGTTATTTTATTTATCCCCTCTTTAGGAAGTGAAAGGGTTTGATGAAAATGTTTCTGTGGAATAAACTGGATTTGAACTTGGCAAACCTAGTCACTAACCACTTAGCCACAATTACACCCTCATCTTGGATGTTATTTTCACATTTCGTCCAATGTACCCTCAACTTTCTTCAGATGCATCATGTTGAACTCTGGAATCTGGATAATATTTAATTCATGGGGGTAGCTTGCTCTCATTCCATCAGCCATGACCAGACAGAAGTCTTAAGTAATTTATACGTGTATTCTTAATATCACCTGAACTGAGGATTAAACCTTCAACCATCAGAAGACTTATTTAGAACTGATTATTAGATAGTACTTATATCTATTATGCCATAGATCTTTGGGGACAATAAGGTCGGAGGTTACATCAGCCAACAGAACAGTAATCCAAATAATCATTAAGTGTATACATGAATATGCAATTATGAAAAGAAATCCAATTTTTATTAATTATTCTTATCTAAAATGTTTTAAAACACAAATCTGTATTCGTGTTTCTGAATTTTAGATATTTTAGATTATTTGTATTATTTGGACTAATGTTCTCATCTTGAGTGTTTATTCACACAATGTTTTCGGTCGATGTAACCTCTGACCTTCTTGTTAAACTTGTGAGTCTTTATTTAATCTGTGGGGATATGTGGCACAGTGGATAAAATACTTGGTAAAAATTCTGTTGTAAATTACAATCTTCTGGAGGTTGAAGGTTCAATCCTTAGTGCAAGTAACAAAAAAATATATATATGACTGCGAATTAATTAGGACTTCTACTCCGTGATGGCTGACTGATACTACCACAGTGGATTAAATGAAGGGTTCCATTTGAAATTACACGAATATTCCCAAGTTTGACAGAAAGATTCTCGAGTTTGACAAAATACACCTAAAAAAGGTTGGAGATTACATTAACTGAATCATGAAAGTAATACTCAAGATGAGAAATGTAGTCCAAAAAATTCAAAATAATACAGAAAATCTGCATAGCATTTAAAAAACAACAACAAAAAAAAAAACAATCTTTTCAAAGTTGCACATTTAAAGCAAAAAAACAAAACCCTTTAATTTGTTGGGTGTAGCAACACAAATAAATACATAATACTTGACTTCAACCATTAAATTTATATTACTTAGACTACTGTTCATATCTTGGATATTATTTTATGTTTCGGTCAATGTAACCTCTGACCTTCTTCGGGCGTATCTCGCCGACTTCTCGAATTTGTATGGAATTCCGATGGGGTTAACTTGCTCTCATTTTGTCAGATAAAACTGGAAACAAGTCTTATGTGATTTGTAAATGTATTCTTAGTATTGACTATACAGACTACATATCTTAAACAAGTATAGGTTTAAGGCTCTTATATTTCTTACATGAATTGTTCACAAGTTCTAGTTTTCTGGAGATTGAAAGTTCAATCCTTTGTATGAGCAACAATTATGAATTACTTCACCAGTGATGGTCGATGGAACTAGAAAAAGTTGGGTTTGGTACGTTTTGGCATCGCTGTTTCGACTTGGTCAATCCAGCATGTGGCAAATTCAGGGGGGGGGGGGGAGTCGGAAGACAATGATTCGGCATCAAATTAGTGCTTTGTCAGTATAGTCAAAGTTTTTTTTTTTTTTTTTTTTAAATTAATTCAGTAAACAAAGACATTTTTTTCTTTGAATAAAATCGAAATAAAAATCATTAAAAAGAGAAAAATTTAATTTGATTTAAAAAAAAAAAAGGACTTAAAAATAACTGTTTATTTAAAACAACACAAAAACAAATAACACTCAGTCGTCAACAATGAGATTATATTTTCATATTGTTTTCCTTAATTAAAAAAAAAACTTTAAAATACTTTAAAGTTTTTTATCCTTAAAAAAATTAATTATGAAATAATTAACCAGAAAAAGTTTTTCAAAACATTAAAAACTTAGAACGGTATTTATTTAAAACACAACACAAAAACAGACAACAACATTCAGTCATCAACAAGATTATATTTTCCATATTGTTTTTCTTAATTAAAAAAAAGAACTTAAAAATAACCGTGTTTATTTAAAACACAACACAAAATACTCAGTTGTCAACGAAATTATATTTTCATATGTTTTTTCTTAATTTCAAAAAAAGAACTAAATATATTTTTGGAGTTTTTTAAATTATAAAATCTTTTTAAAAATGTGACTAGTATGGTTGATGCTGAATCGTCCCCCACCCCCGCCAAATTGGCTGAGCCAAAACATCCCATTCTACAAAAAGTTACCCACATGGGTTAAATAAAGGGTTCTATTCAAAGCTTTGTACAGATTCCCAGAGTTCGACAAGATGCCTCTAAAAAGCTCAGACTACACCAACTAAAATATTGTGAGAATAACATTCAAGATGAGAATAGTAGTCTGAATAATATAAATTATTGATCCTCGTCTCCGAAATTGCAAAACAGGTTACAATATATATATATATATATATATATACACACATACATACATACACACGCACACACATAAGTTTATAAGTATATATATATATATATATATATATATATATATATATACATACACACACACACAAGTTTATAAATATATATATATATATATACATATATATATAAAAAGTTTATAAGTATATATACATATAAGCTTATAAGTATATATATATATATGTGTATATATATGTATATAAGTTCATATACATATATCGTCAAAGAATGAGAGTTCATATAGAAACATTTTAATTTGAATAAAATAAAATACACATCAAATGCGCTTGAAAGCCAAATGACAACGTAATATTAGGAAAATAAACAAATATTTTACTTGTTTGAAATTTATCACAAATATCAGAGGTATCCTCCATCTTCAGTGCGTTGTTTCTTTTTTTCTTCTTTTCTTCTTCCTTGCCATGTTGTAAATTTGGAGAAAGAAGTCTGTAAAGAGCCGTGCGTTGTTTCTAGTGGTTGTATTTTGAAATGTTTGAACTGTGCGTAGGCAACGTGAGAATAACGTTTCTATATGAACTCTCATTCTTTGACGTTATTCTCACGTTGCCTACGCACAGTTCAAACATTTCAAAATACAACCGCTAGAAACAACGCACGGCTCTTTACAAACAGACTTCTTTCTCCAAATTTACAACATGGCAAGGAAGAAGAAGAAAAAAAAAACAGCACACTGAAGATGGAGGATACCTCTGAAATATATTTTTGATAAATTCAAACAAGTAAAATATTTGTTTATTTTCCTAATATTACGTTGCATTTGGCTTTCAAGCACACTTGATGCGTATTTTATTTACAAAATATTATTTATAGGTAGTCCATAAATTTTGCTGGTAAATTGATAACTAAAGTTTGTATGAAAATTTATAAGAGATAAAGATTAAAAAGTATATTATTCCAAGATGAAGTCAAGCTCAATGAAAAAAGTATATATACGTATATATATATGGTGTGTTTGTGTGCAGAGAAGGCAGCTCAGAAAAACAACTTTTTTCCCCTAAACAACTTTAATCAGTTTCAACTAAGAAAGCCAAAATTAAGAGAATGATATTGAGTGTGCATATGTGTGTTGACGGGAGGGAGATAGAAAATTATTTTTTCATGTAACAAAAAGTTATCTAACTTTCTTACCCTCTCATGAATTATTGAAAGTCTTTGTATTCATAGTAAAATTTACAGTTTTAGTTTTCAGAGAGAACTGTCAAGAGAAGAAAAAGGATAGGCAAGATAAAATGGGAAGAAAAATAGAAAATAAAAATAAAAATAAAGTGAGGGGGGGGCAGAGAGAAAGAAAAATAAAATGCAACCAAATAGTAAGGCTATAATTTAGCAAAAATCAGATTTAGGCAGATAGCAGTTCTTGTTCAGAATTCCTGATATAAAAAAAAACAAAAATAAAGAAAAAATGTGCCCATGACGAAATGAAAATATCATATTCCAAAAATTAAGTAAATTGATCAAGTAGTTTTATTTTATAAAAATTATTTTTAAGCGATTAATGTGAATTTGTAGGTATTACAACATAAATCTAGTAAGTATGAATTATTGTTGAGTTATCTCCCTTTGTTTCTTGAGATACTTTTCAAAATGGCAGGCGAGACAATAACTTCTCAGACACTAATAAAATTTGATTTTCTTGAAAAATAAAGCTACTTAATTTATATGACTTTTGGATCAGGATATTTTTGTTTCATCACGTGTACATACTTGGTTTGGGATGATTAATCGGAATCCGAAAAATCAGAACTCTTGGGAGTATCGGAATCAAAATTTTTTTGCCTATTTCCCTATGGCAAAAATGATTCTTTTAATTGGCTTTTTTATTTGATTTTGTTTACAACAAAATCTTCTTCTGTCAATAATAATGATAAATAATGAAAATTTATTGATTTTAAACTACCAGTAAAATTAAAACCGATTGATTATCCCTAACAATTGTATTTTTACGTTTGAGAAAGTATCTGCACATTTAACATGTGCTTCTATGCTAATCGTGAAAAATAACTTTATTGTTAAATATTTAGAAATTTATAAAGAATCGGAACTGGTAAAATATTGGAATCGTCCCATCACTAGTACATACATTATAAAATTTTTTTAATTTTTATTTTTTAATATAAGTGGAATTCTGGATACAAATCCAGATAACTCACATCGACGAGAGGCTGTAGCAATTTAAGAATAAATTCGTCTTTTGTGAAAAAAAAAAAAAAAAGCAGAGAATTCATATCCCTGATGTACACAGGTGAAATCGATATTGTACACAGACAAACAATCAACAACAATGAATATGGAAAAAAAACATCACTGCAGAAGGCTGGATGCAACATCATCCACAAACACGGCATTAACATTCACATTAAGAGGTAAAAAATACATAACAGTCTGAAGAAAAACACTGTAAATAACGATACTGACTTGCTTTTGAAAATAAATTAGGGTTACTTAAAAGTACTTCATCAACATCAGTTTAACATCCGTTTTACGTGTTGGCAGGTGTTGGACAGCTTTTAAGAAATCGACTTCCAAATTTATCTCTGGTCCTTTGGAAGCAATTTCCTGTGCTTGCTTTATAAGTACTTTAAAAGAATGTGCTCTGATCAACTCATAGCAATTGTGCCCCCCCTCCCCGACATATACACTCCTGTATAACCGGACAAGCAGCATAATATAACCCTTTTTAATGCTGAGGTCCCTAGATGCCAGAAAACCTACCATAATGTTTTCTTCCCTTGGACTGCTAGATTTTGGAAGTACTTCCTTGACTGTACTAAACCGCAAAACTTTAGACATCTCGCTATTCAACTCTCCATAATCTCTTGTAGACATGACCCCAAATAGTAGCCCCTTACATTCGAAGGCATGAAAACGAATAAACAAGTCATACATGCTTGCATGTGTTGGACAGCTTTCAGAAAATTTACTTCTTTTATCTCTGGCTAGTTTTCTTACAAAAGTGTTTTTCCTTGAGGAAAAATTTTTATCAGCTGATTGCTCTTCCTAACACAGTGACGTGAGGGACATGAACATTTATCAAGATACCATCTCTAGGTGATTGCCCATGCAAGGCTATAGAATGTAGAGAAAATATAACTGGAAAGTATGATTTAGGTTAGGTTGTTTTGGTTTACGGCATATCAACCCTTTTCGGGGTATTTAATGCCAAATCCAGTTATTTTGGAAATAGTATTCATGTTGCATCCAGTTATTTTGTGGAAGGTTTTTATTCTTCATGCTCTTTGTATCTTCAATCGCTAGTTTGTAGCGTTTGGTTTGATTGTTTTATAGTGGATTTTATCGTCTATGTTCCCTGCCCTGCAGAACATGAGTTTTGCAATGGGATAGGGAAAAGTGTTACAGTATTAATGTTGTGTACATTTCAAGTTAGAAACCAGTCAGGAAGTGAAGGAGATAAAAAGAGAAAGGGGAAGAAGAAAAAGGGAGAAAAGGTGTGTTTTTGTTTTTGGGTTTGCTGAACATGATTAAGTTTGCAAAAAGGAAGTAGAAAAACAAAAAGCATCAATGTTAGGTCTCAGGAAGTCAATATCTTCAGACAAACTGATCTGGTAGCACTAAAGTATGATTTAGATTTTATCCTAAAATGTGGTAAACAAGCAATGATCTTGTAATTGCAAAGTCACAAGATTATCATTTGGTTAGGTGAGAATGACTAGCACAGGTGCACTTTACTTAACCAGAAGTATTTTTTTGCTTTCATTTTCAGAAGAGTTATACTAGAGAAAACAGGAGACAATTCTAAATTTAATCATTTTAAAACTTATTTTATTAAAGAATTTATCTTTTTCAAAAAAAAAAAAAAAATCAAATCATAATTTAACTTTTTCAAATAAAGTTATTTTTAAAAAATCAGCTGCAAATATTTCAAAATGTTCTGATTTGATTATTGCCTTTTTTACATCTAACTTTATTTTCTTAAAAAAAGTTATAAAAAATACATTCTATCCACTTAATATTCTAACCATAATGTTATATTTTATTTGTTCATTTAAAAAATCATTTATTTTAAAATTAATTATTAATATTACATTTTTATTAGTGAATTTACAAAATAATTTGAAATATTGTTGATCATATAGTAATTTTTTTAATCTATATATTAATACGATAGCAAGTGTGTTATTTTCTGTGTCACACTTACATCTGGGTCGTTTAATTGTTATGTACTTCCATTTCTTGCAATAAATAATTTTACCAAGAATTCTTCATAAGTTTTGGTTTTGATCTCGATTATAGCTGATGGCACTTAAATCATCTATTTTTTTATAAATAATTTATCAAGAATTCTTCATAAGTTTTGGTTTCGGTTATGGCTGAAGTAACTCAAGTTATATATGTATATATATACTTTTTTTCTTTTTTTTTTTCATAAGTTTTTATTTCGGTTTCGATTCAAGCTAATGCACCCAAGTCATATAGATATATTTTTTTTTATTTTTTAAATCGCAGCTTTATAATATATAAAAACCGATAGAACATTAACTCTATAATAATATATACAAAATCTGCAAGAGTTAAAATATCATAATTCAAGCGTACTTTACGACCGGGCTTTGCCAGGCGTTTGTGCTAGCTTAGATAAATACTTTTACAGTTTTAACAAATAAGCTACAATCCACGTTAAAAAACGACACTGGTGTCTAAGTCTGTCCCGTGGGGAGGCATTGTAAATAGGTACAATAATATCAGTGTCTCCATTTGCACTGAACATCTACAGAATGCCAACATCAATATATTACATATGAATGAGACCCCTGTAGAATTTCCACAGGTCCTGCTAGTTATAAATGCATTCAATTCAATATTTCGGTATGTCATGCTTTCTGTTGTGTCATTTTGTTTTTATTGAACTTGTTTTTGAATTATAAAATTTTAGTTTGAAAAAACATTAAATTTTGGATTATCTCCCCCCCCCCCTCAAATATAACTCTTCCAAAAAGAAAACAAAAAATAGTTTCAGTTAACTAAAATGCACTTGTGTTGAATCACTCACTTTGTCAATTTTGAATAAAGCATATAACTCAATATTCAAATTTGTCTGATTTGGGACATTTTTTTTTTTTTTTTTTCTTACACAATTCCATATGAATGCATGTTTGTGTGCAACAAAAGCTTAAAAAATAATAAAAGACTAAAAAAAAAAAAAAAAAAAAATGATTAATTAATGAAAACACTGTTCTCTTCTGGGATTGTGGCAATTTCTTTGAATTAGGTACACAAATGAACCATAATACTAGACTTTTGCCTTGGTGTTCAGCTGAGCTCCAATCTTTTATTCACCCCTGTAAAACATTTACAACAAAAATGGTCTATCTACAACCACTGCTAATAATTTTCCTTTCTTCCTCTCTGTGCCTAAAACCAAAGGAAACGTCCATGAGCAAAGTTTCTCTCCTAAAACTACCTATCTCTGGAACAAAATACTGCAGGGCTATTTCCCAGCTGACTACAACATTGTTGTTTTCAAATCCAATGTGAACATATTTTTGTTGGGCTGTCCTCTAAAATAATCATATTCTGCCAAACTTCCACCATCATTACCAATCATCACGGTGTTGTTTCATTGTCGATCTCATTAACTCTTATCCTTGAGTGGCCTTTGAGCCTTGATAAGTGATAACTCTAAGTAAAAAAGAAAAATACTTTACTTCTAGCCATAAATGACTTTCTAATTAATAGTTTAAATGGGTTCTTCTCCAGAATTTCTCTTAAATTAAAAAGCAAAAAGAAAAATCCATACATGTGACCAAATGGAAATGTCATAATCCAAAAATCACTTAAATTGATCAAGTTGTTTGTTTTTAACTAAGAAAATCAAATTTTATGAGGAAGTGAGGACAGAATGTCTCTCTCTGCCATCTTGAATAAATAAACTTCCAAGATTTCAAACTTCCAAGATTTTTTTTGTTTCTTTTAAGCCTTGTTATGGCTACGATTTACTATTAATCATTTAAAATCATAAAAATGTGGTTTTCTATATTAAAAGAAAACTACTTGATAAATTTATGTAATTTTTGGAATATGATCTTTTCAATCCATGATGGATACATATATCACAAAGATTCTTCTGTATTTTTGTTTTTATTATAAGGGAAATTCTGGACAACCACTTTTAAATATTTCAAAATTATTTCAGAATTTTGCATATTCAAAAGATCTAATGAAGATATCTAGGAAGATATTGTTTCTCTGATAAATTGATTGGCTAAAATATTTGATCCCCTTTCTAAAATTTATATTTTTCAGAATTAGACTCACTTTCCCTTTTTCTGCATTTTTTTTTTAACTCGAGAGTCACCACTTATCAAGGCCAGAAGGCCATTCAAGTATAAGGGTTAATGAATGTAAGATAATAGTATAGTAATCGTTAATTGTATAAATTGGGTATAATTTGATTATTTATGGAGACGGCTGAACAAGAACTTGTTTACATTCAATTTGAAGGCTACTAAGTTGTAGTCAACTGGGAAGCAGGCCAACAGAACAGTATTCTGCAGGTGGGAAGTTCTGAGAAAGAAGTTTGTTCATGCAATCTGCATTTAGATTCAGGCACAGATACAGAGTAGGGAAAATGGTTGTAGCTAGTTGTTTGGGGTTTTTTTTTGTGAAAGATTGGCAAAGAGTGAGGACCATAGAGTGTAGTTCAGTCAAGCACTTACCATGAAAATAATGATAGCGCAGAGACAGGCTTGCAATGTCTCTTCTGTGAGAAAGAGATTGCACGGAAGAGAAAAGCGCATCACCTACTAGGTTTTGAAGTTGATTTTGAACTCTATCAAGACTGCTGAGCAGCTCCTGTCCAGATGATGCAACAGTATTCCATTTTAGAGCGTACCTGGCTCTTATCCAAACAGTGAGATATCTTCTGGAGCATTTAATGTCACTTTTACCTTGTTCAACAGACATCTGTTTTTCTCACAATCCAGTCCGTAGATTTTATTAAAAAAAAAGTAGATTTGAGCCAAAAAGCAGATAACAGTTCTTGTCCAGAATTCCTCCAATATTAAAAAACAAAAATAAAGAAAAACTGTATGATATATGTACCCACAGCATAACAAAAATATCATATTCCAAAAATCATATAAATTAATCAAGTAGAGTTTTATTTTTATTAAGAAAATCATTTTTAAATAATTAATGGGAATTCATAGGCATTAAATGATTTGTCATGGATATGTACATCTTACAGATTTTTCTTTACTTTTGTTTTTCAAATATAGGCAGATATCTGGATGAGAACTGATATTTTTTCTCTTCGATAAAATGATGGCTAAGAATATATTTATAATTTTGATTTTTCAGACTTAGTTTTTCTCTCCCTTCCTCTTCATTTAATGTCACTTTTTTCTTGTCGAGCAGACAAACATTTTTTTTTTTTTTGATACTTCGCAAGCTCACAATTTAGTCCTCTTTGACTGGTGGATCAACCATTTCTAAATTCTACTCTGTACGGTCTCGTCCAATCACTTACTTCCAAGTTTTCCTTGGCTGGCCAACCTTCCTGCGGTTCAAGACATCAATGCTTCCGCAACGGCTTATCCAGAAGGACGAGTGCTCCACATGACTGTACCAGTGTATCCAATTTCGATAAAAGTCTATATTGCAGCTGCAAAAGAGCAGATGTGCAATAATATAGTGCAACATGCACAAACAAACGTGTGCTGAAAAAACAAACAAGTTTTTCTTTAATTTTTATTTTAGAAAAACGTGCACACATACACTTAATCAACCAAAACCACTAAGTTTAAGTATTAGTTGGTGTATTGCCACCCTGGATTTAGGGTTAGTGGTTCGGTTAACAAAAAGCACCAGTTGTATAGATTCCACATCCAGTATGGCAACAGCATTTAGTACATTTATCAAAATTTCTTTTGATTACAAAAAGTATTTAAGAAGGCTCAAAAAAATTATGTTCCCTCTGGTTGAATATTTCTGTTAGCATATATGATGAATGAACATATACGCCACTGTCTATCCAAAGAAGGAATTGATGTCTGGGAGGATGGTAACAGGGCAAATTCCATGTTAAATCATCCAGGGCTTGAAACATGTGCTCAGATTTTATTGTAACTTGCAACACAGATGGACATTATAAAAACTAAGAAATGTTGAAATTTAGAGCATGTAATTTAGAGCAGGTGTCGATCTAGAGAATTTTCTGTTTTGCATAAATCACCCGAGATGTCACCCGGGCGATATTTTAATTACATTTTCTTGAATATTTTCATTTCTGAACATCATGATGATGCTTCCATTCAGTCTCGAAAGACAAAGAATACACTCTATCGGGGCAGCTGTAATTGTGAGGCAAGGGTTGCGCAATCTCCAACCATACCTCTCTTGAATCGGCACTGCTTGAGTCCAGTGGTAAGGAGAAGTCCAGGACGACTGGAAACAATGCCAAGAAAAGCGGAGAGCACATACAGCACCTGAAAGTCCCAAATGGTCACCCATCTAGTACTGGCCAGGCTCATCATTGCTTAACTTTGGTGATCTGAGGGGAACCGGTGTGTCAAACATGATTATGCCGTATACACGGAACATGATGTGATCCTGAAAATTCACTAGGATAGGTTCTTTGACCAAAGGAATCCATAAATAGCATCAGATTTGCCCAGAAATGAAGTCTTCTATGTAATTTTATCAGATTTTGAAATTTTTCACATGTGCCCCAATATGTGGGGAAAAAAATGATATAGTCAATATGGTACCAGGTTTTTTCTTTTGAAAATTCATATTTGAGGATATGGGTTCCAAAACTCTAAATTTCTGGATGATTTGATATGGAATGACCCTATAGTATCCCCTTATTCCTAAATAAAAAAGGAAATATTTCAGAGGGTGTTCTCATGACAGAACAGATACTACACCAACTTCTTCCAAACAGAGAGACGATGTCTGGGAGTATAGTCTCAACAACAAATGGGTTAGATACTACACTACACCCTCCTGCAACATAAACAGGAGGTAATGCATGGGAAAATATCTGGACAACAGAACATAAATTACATTCCTCCTCCAAAGGAGGGGGTAATGCCCGAGAGGATAGTCTCATGACAACAGAATAAATACTACACTATACTTTCCAACCCAAAAAGGAGATAATGCTTGGAAAGATATCTTGACAACAAAATACATATTATACTATCCCCCTCCCTCAAATGACAAGGTAATGCATGGGAGAATGGTTTTATGACAACAGAACAGATACTACACTATCCTCTCTTTCTCAAATTGAGTATTGAATAATAGTAATAGTATATCTTTGGCTTCACGCAAATACCAAATCTCTATAAGTAATAGATTTGCTTGTTTTTTTGTTCATTAAGAGAAACATTCCTTTCATTACATAAATATCTGGTAAAATGAACCTGAACACTATTTATCAGAACAAAATGGAGTACTGTTGCCATCACTAGGAAGGAGCTAAGAGTACACTTTCCTGCCTTGACGGTTGTAAATATATAGTAATAATAATAATTAGTAATAAATAGTGATATTTACAACTAGAAATAAAATAGGTTCCTAAAATTCATACTAGAACTATCCGCAAGGATCCGTGGTGCAGTAGTTAGAGTACTTGGAAAAAATCAGTTATAAAAGTGATATTCTCCTGAAGGTTGAAGGTTCAATTTTTAGTATGGGTGACCAAAATATTCAACTGCAAATTACTTAGGATCTCTATCCAGTCATGGCTGACGGAACAAGAGCATGCTACCTCCATGAAGTAAATAAAGCTTCCCATTTGAAATTTTGGCAGAAACATTCCAGAGTTTAATGCCTGAAGAAGGTTGGAGATTACATCGACTGAAACGTTGTGAAAATGATACTAAAGATGAGAACAGTAGTTTGAAGAATTCAAATAATATGAATAGCCAATCCTCATTTCAAAAGTCAAAAATGTAAGAAAAAAGAATCTTTAGTCATTGACTGAATTTTTTTTAAATTTAAAGCAAAGTGATTTTAAAGCTTTTAAAATATTGGATAGAAAGTAATTTCTGGCCAGAATCAGTTTTAATATGCATGTCAAATATTATGGTTCATTTGTGTGTTACTAAATAAGAAAGAAGAAGAATAGATGATGTGTAAATCATAATGTTAAGGGCGACTCTTAACACATCTTGGAGACAGCACTCCATAACAGGAGCAAGTTTACGTGGTACATAATTGAGAAAATCATGTTTTAAAAATATAAAGAAAATTATTTTCAAGTGATTAATGGGAATTCATAGGCATTACAGCATAAATCTAGTATAACTTGTTATTTCCCTTTGATTTTGGGGGATTTTTCTTCAAAACGGCAAGCGAGACAGTCAATTCTTTGATACTCATAAGATTTGATTTCCTTATTTAAAAATAAAACTACTTCAGTTTACATGATTTTTGTAATATGATATTTTCATCACGGATACGTACATCATATGGATTTTTTTTTATTTTCGTTTTTTAATATGGGGAAATTCTAGACAAAAACCATCAAAACTTATTGATTTTCTGCAGTCGCAGAAACTGCTTTCCTCAGAGACTTGTCAAATTTTGGTTTGGGTTTAGGGTTGTCTTTCTGAAAATTGGGTACATTCTACCATGAAAACAAGCAAAAATAATTTTTTTTAACTTACTAAAGTTGAAATTATTTCTCTTATCTTATAAAAGTTTTTTTTTATCTCTCTTGACCTTTATAACAATGCTGAAAATGGCAGCAAGAAACCTTTTACTGATAACAGTTGATTCTATGTTTTTATAAACAAAACTACTGGATCAATTTCTGTAAATTTTGGTGTACTGTATTTTATTTCCCTCATGGGTAAGTACATCAAAGTTTTTGTGCTATTTTCTTTTTAACGGCAATATTCCATATAGCGGTTAGCTGAAGAAACACGCAATTTTTTATTGCATCATGTTGAAGACTGCGATTCCATCATTTACCCTTGCATAAATCACGGCTAATAATATAAAATGATTTGTGTTAAAAAAGAAAAAGTGGGTGTAGGGAGAGGGGACAAATATGAAATTACTTAAACAGTCACACCTGTTTTTATTTTTAAATCAACATCTCAAAATTCTGGACAAAAAACAAAAATAACTTAATTCTATTATGAAAAATAAACAAAAAAGCTTTTTATGGAGGAAGAAAACTAAGATTTGATATGTTTTTCCTTTTAAAAATAATTAAAAAAAAATAAAATCAGCAAATATTACATACGTAAAAACAGTTTAAATTTATGCAAAACCACACCATTTTTCATTTTTAAAATATTCCGAGCAGAGCAGATGTCCTAGCAAATGGGAAGATTAGATAATGGTCACATTTTTTTTTTAAACGTCATTAAAAAAATTATGTATAGGCAATAAAAATTATTTTTTTTACATTATGATATTCTAAGTATATTGGAGTTCAAATCAATTTAGTATTACATATAAAATTTGAAGAAAAACACTTTCTAAACAAATAAATATGCTAATATTATTGGCTTATTTTCTAGATAGAGATTTGATCGATGCAAATCGCAAAAAACTGGAATCAGAAGTTCAATGAAAAGTCTTTTAGTAACTCCGTGAAACAAATATTTGGTGCTTTTTAAGAATAGGTATCCAGAAATTTGCAATTGTGACAAACAATTCTGACTACGAACGGAGGAAGTTGAATCAAGTTCTGATTCTTCTATAATTTACGAACCGAACTAAACAGACTTAGTTTAGGGTTAGTTTTGATGTAGTGTGAGAATTAAAAAAAAAAAAAAAAAATACAACAGTTCAATTCATATTATGCTGATTGTTTCAATGAAGTTTGTTAACGTTCAGCAGTTTCGGAAGTGTTCATTGAAACTAAGTATTGATGTTTTTTTACATAGGCATCACCACTTATCAAGGCCCCGAGGCCACTCGAGGATAAGGATTAAAGAGTGTACAGTAGAAATTGGACAATATAGTAATCGTTAGTAATGGAAATTTGTTAATTTAAGTGGAACGGCTCATCAAGAACTTGTTTACGTCGGACTTGAAGACAACCATATTGTACTCAGTTCCAAAGGCGTGCAGTGAGAAGAAAGAAACTTTGTTCATGGAATCTACATTTAGGTTTAGGCACAGATAAAGAGTGGGGGAAATTATTGATAGCGTTTTCAGCTAGACGAGTGTTTCTCGTGAAAGTTTGGCAAGGAGGGACCATAGACTGGAGCTCAGACGAGCACTTGTCATAAAAATAATAAAGCAGAGACAGACTCGCAACATCTCTTCTGTGAGATAGGGGTTGCAGGGAAGAGAAAAGGGCATCCCCTACTAGGCTACAAAGTCTATTTTGAACTCTATCAAGGCAGGATAAGTCCTTTCCAGCAGATTCTGCCCAGATGTGGCAACAGTACTCCATCCTTAGACATACCTGGCTCTTATACGAGTAGAGAATTGCATCAGCAGTGAGATATCTAATGATAGAAGTATCTCACGATTTTTCCAGTGATCTTGGCAACGAATTTGATGTCTGTGTTCCATTTCAGATCAGGAATAAATGTCAAGAAGCTTGTCAAAACATGAAGCCATTCATTTCAATTGATGCCAGATGGAGATCAGAGCGATGATGATGTAAAGATAGAAGCTTGGTTTTAGATGTATTAAAAGTAACCAGCCACCTCTTTCCCCATTGTACCACGTGCTCAAGATTAGAGGAGAGAGAATCAGAGAGAACTTGGTCATTTACGGTTTTTAATGTGCTACCATAGATGGTAGTGTCATCAGTATAAATGTCTGTGAATGATGTAAGGATGTGATTTGGAAGATCATTACTGTAGAGCAAGAGTTGAGCCCAGGATGGACTCCTGAGGGACTCCAGCATTAATACTGTGAGCTTCTGATTTTAGCCCATCAACCACTACTCTTATGAACCGATCAGAGAGAAATGATTTAATAATTGAGAAGACATTTCCAGCTACACCATAGCTGGAGATCTTGTGAAGTAAACCTTTATGCCACACCCTATCAAAGGCCTTTGAGCAATTGCTCTAGAAAGGAAGCCTCAACGAGAGATTCACTAATCCTATGAGATATAACTGTAAGCACATCTGCTGTAGATCTAGCAGAACAGAAACCATATTCCATGTTACTAAGAAGGTTATTTTTGCTGAGATGGTTGACTACTTCTCTATTAAACACAGATTCCAGCAACTTACTCATGACGCACAGGAGACTTATTGGCCTGTACTGAGAGGGAGATGACTGATCACCTGAATTCTTAAATATAGGAGATACTGATGAGATTTTGCAGGGTGATGGGAAGCAATTCTTCTTAAGACAACGCTTAAACAGCTTTGTAAGTATGGGCGATAGTTCTGGTTGAAGTTTTTTGGGCACTATATGGTGTAAGTAATTAAATTTTCTAGGCTACATACTTCTGAATGTAGAGGTGACAGTTATGCCCCTTGGACTAACTAGAAACAGGCAGGAGTTATCCCCCCCCCCTAGGTCTATCAAAATACAAGCATGTGCACCAGGCACCACTCACCAGTGACTCTCTTCCAATGCTAAATGCTCCTCCAACTAAATTTTGATATGCCAGGATATGTCTGATAGAATTTAGCAACAAAGGCAAAAAGGAAAATTTAACTTTTGACGCTGAATTAGACAGGATTACACAAAGGAACAGGAATACCTTAAACTTATAAACACTTGGTAGAACTCCAACAAGAAAACATCAAACTCAGAAAAGAAATGCTTTGGGGTCGCCCTAACTCACCAAGAGTTAAAAAAAATGAAACGACTTTCAATAGGGTGCTAGAGCACTACTGACCAATCATAACACTCTTGTACAGGAACTTGACATGTCCCCGGCCGTAATGCTCTATAGTTGAGTCATTGAGGATCGTCTCACTTTCCAAAAAAACAGGTAACGAACAGAGGCAATAGAAGGAAATAGGTGAACTAAGAGAGCTGGTGAGGCTAAAAAACTCATGCGGAATAAACAGTTTTATAATCAGCACTGCCCTCAACTCAGTGAACTTCAGGTCAGAGATTCAGTCTTCACCCAAAACCAGGAGGGTAAACATCCCCATCAGTGCATGAAAACAGGGAGGATCGTAGAAACATGGGGTAACCAACAATGCCAGGTATGAGTGGAGGGTAGTGGCCAGGCAACGCTATGCAACTGTTGATTCCTTCAGAAAATCTATCCAGTCATGGACAGTCCATTTCATGCCACACCGGATACACCAGAGCCACCTCCAGATCCCTGAAGAACCAATGGACATTAGTCAGGAGGTGAATCCACAACACAGTCAAGAAGACAAAATGGAAGTGGATGACATTAGACTCGTTGAGGGGGGGGGAGTTCTACCGAAGAATATTTGCAAATAGTCAGCCAACTACCAAAAAGACAATAACCCTTATCCCTGAGTGGCTTCCGGGCCTTGATAAGTGGTGACCAACGTGTAAAAAAGACAAACATCTGGTCATACAAGATGAGAGCTGAGAGATCTGTTCCCACGAATGCGTAGGAAGTTGCACAAATTCTCGGATCAAGGAAATTTGGGAATAATTATGCAATTATTTTTAATGCTTTTTTTCTTTTTTTTAATTCAGTATCTTATGACTTTACTAATTATCTTTGAACCGAATATTCAGAGTTTTTGTAGCCGCTGTGAAAACATTTTTCATGATAACTTTTTCACCCCAAACAAGATACAGTGCCATTTGGATGTAAGGGACTGCTATTTGGGATAAAATCTACAGAGATACTATGTAGGGAGTTGAGCAGCAAGATTCACATTACACTTCTGCATGTAAGTACAGTTAGGGAAGCAGAGACCTGAGAGGGAATTTCAAAGTTTAACAATTCGAGAGATGAAACTATTAGAGTAGAAGGCTTTCTGGCATCTAGGGATCTCTACCATGTAGGGGTGGGATTTAGCACTTCTACATTATCAGAACAAAATTTTGTAGTCGATAAATGGAGTTTTCACATAAAAAACAATGGTTTCTGCTGATTTTTTTCAATTCTAATAAATTACAATGTTAGCTTCAAAATTATGTAGTCAAGAGTACCTGAATATTACTGAATTATTAAAAAAAAAAATGCAAAATCTTTAATCGTGATAGCAGTTGAAAAATTGCATCCATCTTGTTTTCTTCTCCTATAATATAAATCGTTTGTTTAAATGTATGTATGTATGTTTGTTTGTATGTCCCATAAAAACTTCCGACAGAGGCGACAGATCCTGACAAGATCAGTATCATTTTGAAGCTCGACGTCTCGGACAACAAATATTGAAAAATTGGCCAAAAACATTAATTCATTCACCCTAAACTCGGCCGTTTTGTACCAGGGAGGGTCAATTTTTTTGCCAACATTTTAGCAAGTCATCCTCACCGTTGGATTGACTGCGGTTAATTTCAACGCTTTTGACTTCCGGTCACGTCATGGAAACACCGGCTAAGACATCAGATTTTCTTTCACTTTCTTTTTTGCCTTCGCGTCACGGGTTTGAGCCTGGCTGCCTACATACACTTTTTTTTTTTTTTTTTTTAAACATCTCTCTCCACATGGGCTGCCAATTGTTGTTCTGATTCCCCCTACCGGGAAACACTGAGTAAACCGCCCCCACCCCCACCCCGCTACTGCCACTTTTTTTTTTCAACACCTCTCTCCACCCGGATTTCCTACTGTTAGTTTACCCGCCCACACACACACACACACCCGGGCAACGCCGGGTACCCCCACTAGTTATAAAATAAATCGAAACGAAAACATAAACAAGGGAAGTAACTCTAAATGTTAAACATCTCCCTCTGACAAGAACACATTTGCGAACCTCCCAAAAGTCCATGGGCATGCAGGAAATCAAAAATACTGATTTTATTTGAGTAAAAATAATAAATATCACACCGATTCAATTTCCTCAGGTCCATTTGGAAAATTCAAAAAACTTTTCCAGAATTTTCTAAGAATTATCAGGAGGAAATTACCTCCCTTTCGAACTCCCTGTATCTTACAAAGCTAATACGATTGTTTTCTTCAAATTCTATTTTCTTTAATAAATAATTTTCTAATTTATCGATTTTAGTAAGTTTCGGATATAATCATCTTAAAAATATGAGGAACACATAGATACCATTGTTTTCATGTGAAATTCAGTATTGCGATTTCCGAAATTTCGTCCCAATAGTGTAGAAGCGCCTGGGATTTTGTTGCTTGTCGGGTTAGTCGGGGGTACTTACGTTGAGGATGTGCAAGGGCTTAGAATTTGAGGGGGAACCTTCCATTAAAATTCTTGTAAAATAGGCACAAGGATGCAACATTTTATCAATGGGACAGAGATTGAAGCTTGGTTGGTTGTGCAGAACTAGGTGTATCAGAATTATTTTGGAATTTTTGACACTCCTAACACGAAACTGCGAATAAAATATAAAAAACTCATAATTTCTCTTTTAAAAGTGGGTTGTTTATTTTCTTTATGGATTATATTTCCAAAATAAACTATTAAAGTTGTATATAAAGTAATAGAAACATTATTTTTTAAAAAACATTTTTTTTACGTAATGAAATCAATTGAATTAAATATTCTTCAATTTTTAAACTTTAAAAATCTATCCAAAATTTTTTTATTGATTCAATTTTTACGATATTTTCAGAGTCAATGTGAAATTTTATGCTCTTTCCAATAAACCGAATATAATATTTTAGACAAACTTTTTTTTTTAAATTCACGCCCCCCCCCATTTTGAAATGTCTATTAAAAAGTAAATAATTTACTCACCAAAGTTTTATATATCACCAATTTAAGATAAAAGATCTATAAATAATATATTCAAATTTAAAACAAAAAAAGAAGTGTTTTTTAGAAATTTACCTGTAAAGTCTGAAGTTTAAAACCTTTTTTTTTTTTTTTAAACCACGTTTTTTTTTGTTTTTGTGTTTTTTTTAAATGAAACCTTGGCCCTTTAATTGAAAAAAAATTAGGGTTTGAATTACATTTTTCGAGTAGTTATAAACTTAGAAAGACAGGGGGGGGTCGAATTATTCAATATTTTTTCACATATTCGTAAGGTCGGTTTCTGACACACCTAGTGCAGAACTTATTAGGTTGGCAGGTCTGTTTTACAATTTGTCATTGTGCAACTTTAAAAGTTTCATCCTTGTTTTATTAAAGAGTTTCATTCTTGGTAGTTTTTAAAGGTTAAAGACTAATTTCTTAATAACCTTACCATAACATTTACTTTTTAATTAAGAAAAAAAAAAAAAGTTGCCGAAGTTTTCATCTAAAGAAAATACCATGGGTTTGTTGATTTTTTTTTCTTAATAGTCGCGCAAAGTCTACATTTTGTATTATTAATGTTAACTTTGTTACATTAAAAAAAAAATTCATCGCAGTTTTCTTTTTTTTTAATATTTTAATTTAAAAAAAATATCGTATCCTAAATTATGAGACGAATAAATGAACGAAGCTCTTAGTAAACAAGAATTGTCTCCCTTTGTACAGTGACAAATTGTAAAACAGCGCCAGTTGGTAACTCTTTTTTTTTAACTGTCGTGGAGCGAGAGACTAATAACAGATACATCAGCTCAAATGTAGCAACAATACTTCATGCATGGGCGAATGGTGGTCTTGCAGAGGTATAAGATATTCTCAGACATAAGTAACTTTCTAATATGTTTTTTTTTTTATGTGTAAAGATACATTTTTTTTTCTTTTAGAGATTAACTTTAAGCTATAATCTTTCAAACACAAGCAAAAAGTGATTGGAAACTTATTAAAAAAGTTATAAGTTGACTTTTATAACCATGGGCTCTATCAGTTTTTGCCATTATACACAGAATTTTTTTTCTTTTAGTTTTCAATTGGTGATGATCACAAAGTGGGGGTCAGTTTACGTTAAGTTTACATAGGAAACTTATCCCCCTTCATAAAATCTATAAAAAACAAACAAACATAAAACCAAAAAAAAAAAAAAAGAAAAGAAAAAAAAAAACATGGATTTCTCTAGCCAAATTAGAGAATTTCAGACTCAAAGTCCGCAGTAAATGGTTTTAGATCAAAATTGGTTCTGATTTTAGTTAAAATTATGTAATCAAAATAAGGAAAAGATTTGTACTAACTTTTATTTTTACAAAAATAAATGTCCAATAGGTGGTTTAATTATTTTTATTTTTTTCGGAAAATATAAATTTTTTTTTCCTAATTTTGTGAGATAATCAAATAGGTGGTTTTATTTTCTTTCGGAAACAAACTACATTAACCTCTTAAAATATTTTGTACTATACTATGCATAGTTAATAATACTTACTAAACAGTTTTATTTCTTGTTTAAGTATAAAGATGATGAAATCCCCGTACTTGTTAGGATAAAGGCGACAAATCAATTTTATAAAAATATGTCATTTTAAGCAAATATAATATTACATACTTAATTGTCATGTCGAAAATAGTAATATATCCAAAAATTACGAAAATTCATCAAGTAGAAAATTATTTATAATTAAAAATAATTTTTACGGAAAATTGGGAAAAATTGCATTTTTTGTAAATCTTATGAAATAGATGGTGAAGTGTTCAGAAACGGGACATAACACGGAACGTATATTTTAGATTAAATCTTAATGGCGACTAACATTTTAGGCTTTAACGATAGACTTCTCTTTTTTTTTTTTACTAAAAACATGATAGCAGTTGTTCTACTCGATAAATTTTCGTAATTTTTTAATATATTGATATTTTCGACATGACAAGTAAGTACGTAATATTGATTTTACTTAATATAACATTTTTTTTTAAAAATCGATCTGTCGCTTTTATCCTAATAACCACCTACCGAATACAGTGAATCTGAAAAGGTCACCGGAAATTATATGGATTAAGTTTAATATCAGGAACCAATTTTGATTTAACACCATTTGCTGCAGATTTTGAGTCATCAGTCCTTCTGGTTTGCTTATTTAATTGTACACACACATAATGTCTGCTAGAGAGAACTTGAATGCGTACTAGACACAATCCTCGAGTGTCTCTCTGTACAAGGGTTTGTCAGAAAAACCTGGCATAAGGATACTTTTCCCTAGAAGTAAACCCTGACAAAATATTCAAAATCAGTATTTGCAGCCCAAATAAGCTCTCCTCAGTATGGCTAACTTATATTAGCTTTTACCAGGAATGGTGTTATCTCAAGTAATAGCACAAAGCTGGATACTCCAATAGACTAGATAAATTCTTGTCCTGGAATCCAGTAAGACCAAAACGAAAGATATACTATAACATATGAAAATAGTTAATTGGGGAGAGGAAAATTAGGTTTTCAATTTCTTTATTAACTCAGGGTTTGAAAGATAAAGAACTTTAATCGGATATTCGAATATGTATCTCATATAGAGTTCAAGTGTTTAGGCCTAGGTAGTAGGTACCTTGATTTCTGAGAACTTTGACTGAAGTAAAATAAAACTTCAAAAGTGAACAAGCGCTAAATGGGAGTTATTTCCCTTCTTGATTTATTTATATATCGATACGTGTTTTCGCCTTTTTCATATACGTTGGAGTGTTGGAGTTGGACTTATATATATATATTTACTATGCGGCACTTGTGTATTTTAACATCCCGTACAAATTTAGAAAATCGTTTTAACATGCGGAAAGAAGGGAGGAGCTTTCGTTAATTCTTCTTTTGCCGCGCATAGAACTCTTACAAATGTTAAAATGCACAAACGCCAAATAGTTTTAAGTATATGAAAAAAAAAAAAAGTTCGTTTTGGGGCAATGCGCCAATGCGCAAACCCTGCCAAAACCCATTCCACTGTAAATAATTATCGACCAATTATTCAGATGTTACATGATAAAGTTCTTATAGAAACATACTGACGACTTTTAGAGTAAGGCTAATAAAATACCACACGTAAAAATTTAAAAATAAACATAGGGCAACAAGAAAAGAGGTGACACATACGTTGGCCGACGCCATAGTAGAGTTGATACCAGATAGACGAAATGAAACATCGGCAAGAAACGTCTTAATAACTAATTTTGTGGTTAGTGTGTTTGAATCTCAAACAAATCTTGATGAACAGTAGTGGTTAGAGTTATTTAATTCAGCAGTTATTTCACTTGGAGATCAATAGTATTACCTGGAGTACGTTGAAAAGACTTTCTATATAAAAAGGACATTTTATTCTTTTATTTAAAATGTTTCTCGTCGACCGGAAGTTGTTCTAAGGAAAGATAATTCTCATTCGACTATTTTTCCCGTCAACCTTTTTTTTTTTTTTCTTTAAAATTTTGATGACCAGGTGAGATTTTCAAAATTCCTTTATTTATTCTGGACGGCAATCAAATATACGTTTTAAATAAACTCAGTTTTTTTTTTTTCAGTAATATTGTGGGTAAACACTCGGCTACCCTCTGTTTACATACACACACACACACACACACACACACACACAAAACGAGATTGTTTTTAGACAAATGTGTGAACACCTCGAATACATTCCTTGGCGAAATAAGAATATTTTAGAATTTACAGTAGAGTGGGATCAGTTTGTAACGTAAAATAATTCCCCCCATTTACGGACTATTCTGGCGTTTTAGGAGTGAAAGCAACAGAAACGAAAACTATTGAGAGATAAAAAAACTATACAAACACCGTGACAGCGAATTAACCCTACCCCTAACCCTAACCCTAACCCCTAACCCTAACCCTAACCCTAAACCTAACCCTAACCCTAAACCCTAACCCTAACCCTAATCCTAACCCTAACCCTGTCACGGTGTTTGTATAATAATACCAAATTTTATACGTTTTTGGAGTGGGATGGTTTCTACATTTTATGTTATACGGCTAAAACGAAAGAAAGGAGTATGTTTTTGACGGAGTCTCTCTTTAAAAATCTACCAAAAATCAAGTAATCAATACGAAATTTTCACCAATTAGTAAGTGAAGAATGAATTTTATGATGGTGTACTTTTTCATAATCGATATATATTGCCTACACCCCCTCCCTTCTGTATTTGTGGGTAGCCGTAACTGAACAAAATATAGTGTACTGTGGGGAGGGTTAGGTTTTTAGATAAGCAAAAAAAAAAAAAAAGAACTGCGCACGTAGCAGATTTTAAGGTTGAAAATTCGAATTTTGAATGTGTCTTATTTTTCATCTTTTGTGTTTTGAAGTGTGGAATTCGTTGAATATGTTAATAATATTTATCTTTCAGATTAGCAAAAAAAAAAAAAAAAAAACAATTATATATTTTCATTATTTTTGTGAAAAACACTACTTTTAGATCTTTGAAAAATAAATTAATAATATTCTTTTAGTGAGCCCAATATTGCTAATGTACCATTAAATAGGAAATGCTTTGAAGAATCGATACCAAAAAAAAAAAAAAAAAAAATCGATAAATAACTACGCATTTTGCTAAATATATGATAATTTCTTTCGGCAATTTCTTGTTTATTCACCTATGGTGGCCCAACCATGATACTAAATGCAGGAGTTATTTTAAACACATATGACGCCTAGCATTCCCAAAATGGTCGCCCATCTGTTACTGACCAGCCTTATCATTGCTTAACTTCGGGTGTTATGTGGGCAAAAATACCTACAGACACTAGTGTTTCGTCCTTTGGGGAATCTTCAGTGCAGGGTGTCACGATTAACACCAGTCGACAGATTCGAACTCGGCAACACGACGAGCCATCACTGGCTCAATTACCAAAGACCGTATCCAATTGGCTACCATTAACTGTGTGAAATAATGTTGAATTTAAACATTTTAATTTTCAATGTTCTTTACATCAGTCACACAGTGATCTAATCGTTATACGATGATCTAATCGTTATAAGATGATCTTCAAAGAGCTAAATTGACCGACTTAATTCAACTGAAAGTGCTCAACAATAAGAAACGAGTTTCTTAAAGGTGCTGTCATAATTATTTTTTACTATAATAATTAAATACCTACAGACACTAGTGTTTCATTCTTTCGGGAATCTTCAGTGCAGGGTGTCACGATTAACACCAGTCGACAGATTCGAATTCGGCAACACGAGCCATCACTGGCTCAATTAACAAAGACCGTATCCAATCAGTTACCATTAACCGCGTGAAATAACGTTGAATTTAAACATTTTAATTTTAAATGTTCTTTATATCTATCTATCTATCTCTCTCTCTCTATCTATCTATATATATTGCTTATGAAAAAGAATTGAACCCTTCACATAATCGTCAAATCAAACGTGGCTAAATATAGTTTATTTAGTCCCCTCCACCCAGGCCACCATACTTAATTTTAAGCTATCATTAAATTTTGTTTTTATGCAAATCTATAGAGTGAGATAAAAAGATGGAATTATTTTAAATTCAGGTGCTTATGTTATAATATTTTTGCATATTCTTATAGCAAATCATCTTATTTAGATGTAAAAAAAATTAATTGGTTCAAATACCTTTTAAAAAATATTTTAATGTTTTAGCGATCGAGGCAAAATGAATGGTGTGGTTTTGGAAATTTTAAAAAGTTCAAATTTTAAATTCTATTTAAAATGTTTTCATATGATAAAATTCAGCCATGAAAAGGTTGATAGAGAAAAAGATTTTACAGTGCTCTCATTGCGAGTAAATCATGTTAAAAATCAGTGTTTTTTTTTCCAACTGGTGACTAAAAAAGGGGGGGGGGGCTTATCTTTTGGCAAGTATTTTTTTTTTTTACCAACACTCTTCCATTAGTAAATGAATGAAAAATCTCATTAGTAAGTGAAAAATGTCTTGTCAACCTTTTATATTTAAAAAAAAAAAAAAATAAAACAAGCAAAGTCAAACTATTTAAATAATAAAATGCTTAATAATAGAACAATGCGGTAAGTGAATTTTTTTTTTCTTTTAAAAATTTACATTTCATTAAAATTTTCTGCTAATGAAGTAATTAAACATTTCTTTTGGAACTTCTTTGCACAACAAAAACAAAAAAATGTGAAAAATTTATTAAAAAAGGAAAAAAGTTTAACTTTTTTTTTTAATCCTTTGAACCCTAACTTAGCAAACTAACTAGTCACTAAGATTCGTTCAACTAAAGGACTGTAGGGACTTGGTTGACATTCACCGATACCTGGTATCACAGTCGTGATGTGAGCATAGGTAAATGTGACTGACTCCCCACAACACATCATGACCACGTATTCTAAAAATAGTGACAAATTTTTCAATAACAAAAAAAAACACACACACATACAAATTTCATTTTTCACAAACTAAGCAATGGCAATCAAATTAAATTTTGGACCAAGATTAATATATACACAAGTAATAAACACCCCAAACATTTTTTGCTGTAAGAAATCTAACCCGTCATTTGCATGTTTAACAAGCCAATTCCTCTAACCTGAATGCCTTTTCATAAAGCGAGCGATTTCTTCAGCAAACTCTTCAGCGTGGCTTGTAAGCAAGTAGATTCTCGAATTCCGACTTTGACACGCATTTGTCAAGCCATTGAACCCAGCAGCAAGGGGATTCAGCAGCAGTAACAGCAGTAGTCAAACAGCCCTTTTCAAGGCTAGCTACAAAACTATTAATGCAATTTAAACTGTTCAAATTGAATACGATACTCTGCTACAACCTGTTTTCTGAAACTCCCCTCACAACCTGCACTTCCAGCTCCAGCTCACTCCTGCAGCTTCGGCGGTTCCAGCACTCGTCAATGTTCAGTACTCCATTGACGTCCAGATACCCTTTCCAGCATCAGATTCCTACACAATTCAAACCAACCTGAGACACGCCACCCTACCTCAAACCGCACAAATTTCAACCCCATAAGATGCCTGTTCTTGCTCTGAACGATCTTGATTCACCATCCTCATTACCATATGATTTATCATTTTCTTTTGGTAAATAAAACACAATATCTATCATCTTTAACCAATCATCTGTGTTTGCCATCTCTCTTTCTCTCTTTGCCATCACTTTCCTTGCTTTATTAGTAATACGTTCGATCTTCACCTTCAACAAGTCAGTTTAATAAAAAAAAATAAAAGAAAAAGGTGGGGGGACTTCGGTCAATTGTAGGCAAATAAGCCATCATTTAGCAGAAATTCTATGGTAGGCAAGAAATGCAATAATACTTAATTTAAATATGTTTTAAAACTTTATATAGAAGAAAAAAAAATTTTTTTTTTTCAGTATAAACTGCCTACTGCATCAATTTGATTTATTCTGTCCAAATAAAATTTGGATGGCAGTGGGTGAGGTGCAAGTCCAGTCTATTTATTTCCATTCAATCCTTCCATACTTTTCCAAATTAATCATTATTAAAATTATCCTTTTTTTCTTTTTTAATTATATTTTTGTAATGGCCAAGTTTTTCAATATTTTTTTTATTTTCAAGATTATAAGAACATTTTTTTACTCTGATGTTTACATGCGCACAATGGAAATATTAAAATATTGAAATATTATGTTTTAAATTTTCCTGGAAATTGCTATCAGAACTTAGAATAAAATTTGCAATTATATTATTTTTTGTGAAAATATTGAATAAACAGTACTTAATTCAATAAAATAAAATGACATCAGGTGCACTTGAAAGCCGAATTACAATGCAATATTACAAAAATAAACAAGTATTTTACTTGTTTGAAATTTATAATCTATAAATATAAAAGCAAAAATGTGTGTATGTATGTATGTTCGCTTTTTGTGTATGTCTAAGAAAGGCTTTTTTCCGAGAACCGATCGGTCGCCTCACAACTTCTTAAAACTTTTTATATTGCACCTAAATGATAATATCTACGAGTTAACAACCAGGGTCGCCTGTCTATTTAATTTGCCCGACTTTCAAAAGATAAATATTCAACAATTTTCGATCGCCGCATGTGCATTAAGCTTTTTCGTATAAAAAAAAGAAGCGAACAGACTCGCGGTAAATAAAACACTGTCCCGCACTCAAAGTTGACGTCATTAAATCGTCAAAAACGGGAACCTGCCGTTAAACGTCGCACTTTTTTTTTTTTCACACTTTATTATTTTTCAACTGCGTGTCAAGGTTTAATTTTTTTTTTTAAAAACAAACACCCAGGACACCCGGCCAACGATTTTTCTTTTCATTTGCCCAAAAACACACACACACCTACAAACACCCGGAAAACGCCGGGTACCCCCCCCCCGCTAGTGTTAAATATATTTTAGAGTCAAACTCCATCCTCAGCATTTTGTACATCTTTTTTTTTCTTTCTTTTTTTTTTCTTCTTTCTTGCCATGTTGCTTTCTCCAACTTTACAACATGGCAAGAAGAAAAAAATGAAAAAGAAGATATACAAAATACTGAGGATGACTTTGAAATATACTTAAATTATAAATTTCAAATAAGTAAAACATTTATTTTTGTAATATTGCGTTGTCATTTTTCAAGCGCACCTGATGTGCATTTTATTTTATCTTCAAATTAAATCAATGCTTCTATAACGGAACCCACACCCCCTGAGGTTAATACTTAATTGAATGATAATATCGTTAGTTTGAGAAATTATTATTTCTTCAAGTTATATTGATTTCATTAACATAGACTTTAGGTGCTTTTTTCATGAAAAATATATGAAATATATATATATATATATATATATTTTTTTTTTTTACATTTTTTTAATTGTTAAAAATGCAAAAATAAATTCGTTTTTTTTAGTACTTAAAAAAATCTAACTTTAGTAATGGTGTTTTTTTTTTACACAAAATAATACTTCACTAAGATTTAAAAAAAAAATAATGGTTTCATTATTTTCTGTGACCATTAATTAATAAATACTGAAAAATTCATTAAAATTGGTGGAGTTCCTGAATTTGGGTGAATTTTTAAGTGAATTAAGGGATCAAAATGTTTTTACATTTTAGGGATCGGCCATTCATTGTACACATACTTAGTATCTATATAAAAACTAGCGAGAGTACCCACATGTTTAGGTGGTGTATTAAGGACCCCGGTGGGGATGGGGGTTAAAACAACAGAAGTGGGGGTGCCCAGGTGTGTATAGGCAGTGTAGTAAGGAATCCCGAAAAAAAAAGTGGTAGTAGGAGAGGGGAGTGGGTTATTAAAACAACAGTAGGCAGATGTGTTTAAAAAAAAAAAGTGGTAATAGGCAAGCAGGCTGAAATCCGTAACGTAAAGGAGGAAAAAAAAAACATGTCTTTGCCAATGTTTCCATCACCAAACCGGAAGTGGAGAGCATTGAAATTAAGCAAAGTTAATCCAACAGTGATGATGACTTGCTAAAATGTCGGCAAAAAAAGCGACCCCTCCTTGTACAAAACAGCCGAGTTTAGGGTGAAGGTATTAATGATTTTGGCCAATTTTTTGATATCTGTCGTCCAAAGGATTTAGCTTTAAAATGATACCAATCTCGTCAGGATCCATCGCCTCTGTCGAAAGTTTTTGTAAGACATACAAGCACACACATTTTGCCCTTTATATATATAGAAGAAGCTAGATAACAACACATTGGTTTTTATTATAGAGTAGCTGATCGGTCACCTCACAACTTCTTAAAACTTTTTATATCGCGTCTAAATGATAATATCTATATGTCGTGAAACAACAACTAAGAAAGATGAAGATAAATAAATTAATAAATAATAATACTCATCTCAATGATGAATTTCAATTAAATAATAGATTCCTATAGTTTGAAAAAAAAAATGCACCCAAAGCACGTCAAAAATTACATTGATTGAGATTGTCGGACTGACTTCCTCATCTTGGTTGTTATTGTCACAACGTTTCGGCCGTTTTGCCCTCCGGCCTTCGTCAGGTGAACCGTTTGTTCGGACTCCAGCTAGGCTTTGGGACATAGTTGCTGATTCTCTGTTTTCAATGTTACTTTTTCACTGCCTTTGTTCAGGATTGAACTCAGCACCTTTGGGTAACTGTAAACTTTGATACAACGTCTAGGACCACTCAGCCATATGTCACTAGGACAATTTTTAGTTGGTTTTTGTTAATGTTAAACCTATGTTGTTATTCAAGGTTTTCTCTCTCTATCAGAGGTGTCCAAATTGCATTCAGCTCTATGCTTGGTTTGCTCAGTAGGTTGTTATGTCCGAGCATGTGAGCAGTTTCTTTAAGTTTTCTCACTTTCCAGTGGGTCTCTGTTTATTATTTTTACTTCATCCCATAGGGGGCGATGGTCCCCCTTCTCCATCCAGACATGGTTGGCTATACCCGATTTTTCCGTCTCCCCTTTAGTTACCGCTTTTCGGTGTTCTTCCACCCTTACTTTAAGGGGGCGGCATGTTTCACCCTTGTAATAATAATAAAGGGTTGGGTTCGAGATTCCTAACAAACGGTTCACCTGATGAAGGCCGGAGGGCAAAACGGCCGAAACGTTCTGACAATAACAACCAAGATGAGGAAGTCAGTCCGATAATCTCAATCAATGAAAACACCTCATCTCAAAAATACAGACAATTAAAAATTATATTGTCTGAAATATTTTTAAAAAATAAAATCAACCAAGATGAGAATAGTAGTCCAAATAACACAAGTAATATAGATTCTCACTTTTTAAAAAAATTCCCAAACCATTTTTTATTGGATGTTTCTGAAGTTGAGATGTAACTCTAAGCATATATAAACAAAAATGTTGTACATAAGAAAAAACAAAACCTCTTTCCAAACAACAATGAAAGGGCAGAAAGTGGCAGAAAGTTGGATTGTGTCCGAGTGAAAAAAATGAAGAATTGAAAGTTCTTTGGGTTGTCGCAGGTCAGCCAGCAGTTATCTTTGGCAAAGATCGTCAACGCAGGAGTATCTAGTGGACAGAGACAAGAGTGTGAGAGAAGGAATTTTTTTCTTTGATGCTTCCTGCTGACCAACCATTATTTCCATGAGGCTAAAACAGTTCCTTAGAGAACAGACGGAATCAATACAGAGAGAGAGAGAGGGAGAAAGAGAGAGAGAGAGGAGGGAGAGAGAGAAAAAGAAGAGATGTCTTCTTTCAATACCTCCTGGGTCCTCTCAGCTGATCAACCGTGATTCCCAAAAGTCCTGAAGAAGTTCCTTAGGAGACAGATGGAATCAATATGCTCTGCAAGCTGATTGGTCAGTGTGTGGCCAAATCGCTTAGCAGGGACACTGATTCACGAGAGAAAAGAAATCTTTATTTTATTCATGACTGCTTAATATGACCTTATCTTTTTTTCTTTTTAACAGCAATATAGAAAGAAAACTCCCCAAACTGGACAAAATCAAAATGGCCGACAAACAAGAAGTCGAATCAACAGATTCCAAGACGAAGACGTTCATTTGCAGTAAATGTAATTTTTCTTGCACCTATTTTTACTATGGCCAGACCCCACCCAACGCTAAGGGGGTTACACTGCTGGAATCTGCCTATGTCATAAAAGATCCATTCACTACCGATGTCCATGATGGAAATTTCATTTGCCTAGGATCCCATTGCAGCCATTGTTCACAGTCTGTATGCATGGACAAAACGTGCAGCTACTTTTACGAGAAAAGGTTCTGCGTGGATTGCATCTCTAAATTCATTTCTGAGTTCCCAGAACAAGTACAGAAGGAACTTAAAAAGAAAATGCCTTTAGCATAAGATTATATTAAATTAGACTTTCCAATTTAATCGTTCTTATCCCAGCTTTAAAAAGGTGTCTGTGAGACAAGCAATCATGCAATCTCCAATGACACTTTTTCCTGAGTTGACTCTGCTTTAATCCAGTGGCAAAAATAAGGGTTCCATTGTAACGGAATTCGAAAATTGAAATATTGAATTTCAAGTGAAACCAATGGTATCTACTGAATTGTCATGTCACTGTAATGAACATATTCCAAAATTACGTTAAACAATAAGTTAAAAAAATAATTATTGATGTTAAACTTTTCGAAGACAACTAACAAAATTTGAGTTTTGCAAACAAAAAAATAAAAAAATAAAAAAATAAAAAAACAAAAAAATAAAAAAATAAAAAAACAAAAAAATAAAAAAACAAAAAAATAAAAAAATAGAAACCAGAGAGTTCTAATTTCAACAAGAACTGAAAATCTTTGTCCTATTTAGCAAATATTAAATTTCGCTAATTGGCAATTCTAATAAAAGACTAATAAAAGAATTAAAGGAGAGAAAGAGAGCACGTAAAGGATGAGATGATCATGTGAGAGATGTCACAGCTGTAATGAGAAGTCACGTGTGGCGATAGAATGAGGAAATAAATATCATTGTTAAAAAGAAAAAAGGAGTTGAAGTTCTTTTCTTTTCTTAGTTACTTTGCGACTGAGGCTACAACATGTTGGGTAATGTTACATCTGTTTGTGCTATTAAAACTAAGCACAGAAATAACTTTATAGTTGTATTTTGATTATTCAGACTATTATTTTCATCTTGGTTATTATTCTCACAACGTTTCAGCTGATGAAACCTTCTTCAGAGGACTCTTTTTGGGAAACTTGGGAAGTTCTATGTGAAACTTTATAGAATTTTAAAATGAATTCTTTATTTTATCAACAAGAGTAGATTGTTCTCATTCTGTCAGCCATGAGCAGGTGGAAGTGTTCATTAATTATGACATTAATTTGTGATTCTTAGTTATTAGAGACTCTATTATGAATTGATCCTTCAACCTCATGAATACTGTCATTTACGACTGATTGTTAATCAACACCTTTATCCGTTGCATCATAGTGAAAATAATTACAACTCAAACAGTAGAAATGAGATTCAATACCACAGTCATATTCTGATCATCATATACACTCACCTTTTTAAACGAATCCGTTCATCATTTTCAGGTCAATTTTTCTTTCAGGCTGCTTATAACAGAGCCGCTAGCACTGGGTTAGTAGTAGTAGTCATATGACCGCTAACATATGCAAATGACCAAGCTGGTTGTGCGAAGTGACATGATAGCGGAAGAAGATGACAAAAAAAGAAAAAGCAGATATAATAAAAAGACATCTGGAAAGGTGTTCGAAAAGTGTTTGGAAAAGCATGTGTTTGACATGTGGCTAGAGAAGTTATTGCATGCGGGGAGAAACGTGTTCGAGACATGGCCATTTGAAGTTCATGGATTCTGAATAGCAAATTAATTTTTTTTTTTTATTAAAAATCTGCTTGTAATCTTCCATAATTTTTAGTGTACCTATTTACTATGCCTCCCCACGGGACACAGTTAGACACCAGGGTCGTTTTTTAACGTGGAGAAAAGGTACAAAAATAAAAAATTGTCTCAGTCGTGAAGGACTGATCCTTCACCGAAAGAGAACAAGAAATGGAAGTGCAGCATCTGAAGAACAGATACTACACTTTCATCTTGACCAAAAGGCCAAGTTTCCATAATTTTAAAAATAATATAGAGTGGAACTATAAAATTGTCACTCTAGAAAAGACGACATGATTCCATTTCTGTTTGATGAAAATCAGTTTTCTTTTTTTTGTTGCAGACCATCTACTAGTTGGTCAGTTGTGTACAAATCCCAAGAGCGATGGCAGACCTCTAACATGTCTGAAAGTGACACAATATTCAGCAAGTGAGATCGGAGATGTGCCACTATACAACTTATGCTCTCTACTGATCCAAGTTATGACAACAGGACCATTGCCAGCACCCTCAAAATGCAAATTCGAACGGTTCAATGCTTGAGGGCACAGCCCAATGAAGTTCCCGGCCATGGTTATGATCTTTGGTATGTTTTCAAGTGCGGGCCACATCATGCGACCTCACACTTTCGAGGTCGGCTTGAAAGTCAACACCAAAGTGTACCTGGATGTGCTGATGAGTGTGGTGATCCTCTGGTGCAATCAGGTGGCTGCTGGCAGACCCTAGGTGTGGCAGCAAGACTTGCTGCCAGCCCACAAGTCCAAAGAGACCCAGGCTTGGGTTCAGAAGGAGTGCTATGACTTTGTACCCTTCTCTCACTGTCCTCTCTTCTCTCGACCTGGACCTGCTGGACTGCTTTATTTGGCCATACGTCGAGAACATCACCAAAGCCAGTCTAATTGCTGCCATCCGCCGAATATTTGCCAAGCGCCCGCTGGCACTTGTGGAAAAAGCATACTCCCAATTTCTGTCCTGTATCAAGGCGGTGATTGAGGCTAAAGGCAGCTACATTGAAAAGACGTTGGAAATTCACTAAAATTTCCCTCTCTTTAACAGCGCCAACCCTCACCCCTCCTTTTTGAATTTCCAACGTCTTTTTTTCCGTTTTTCTGAAATAGAACTGCATCACACTGTGCACGTGAAACATTTTCAAATATTTTGTACTGGTATTTTTTGTTTCTTAATCTCATTCATCCAGAGGAAGTCTCGGAATAAAGACGAAACGTTGATGAACACATAATACGGTTCCTTTTTATTTCTCTCTCTCTCTCTCTCTCTCTCTCTCTCTCTCTATATATATATATATATATATATATATATATATATATATATATGATTCCAGGTTAATATTTTCCAGAGGTAAAATAACCAATGAAGTTTTAACGAGGTTAATACAAGGATGCTCAATACTGAAGCAGGGCAAGATATATTTTTTTTTATTTTAGATTATGGACTAACCTTTTGTATAAGCAACATTGCAACATATAAATCGCCACTTTTTCGAAAAAGTAATTTCTTCATATCATAAAAACTATTTTTTTGCGACGGAAACGGTTTGCAGATTCGTTTTTAGCACACCAAAATCTACAAAAAAAATTTTGTTATTTATGAACGTGAGACGCACGGCCCTTAATGGAAAATTATATCAAAAATCCGGAGGAAAATAGTTTTCAATAAAAACAGCAAATGAATTCGATAGAAAAAAATGGATGCTATTTTTTTTTTTCTTTTTTCTGTGTGTTTCTTGGCTAAAAAGTTTTTTGTTTAATTTCTTTTGCATGGTATTAACTCCTGAACTCTGGGACTATTTTCCATTTCACAGACGTAGCCTTTGTTTATGCTATGCGTGAACATAAACGAAAACTGTTAAATATGCATTCGCGTACCAAACTGCCTTGTCAAAAAACCTTTAAGCCAATAAACACGAAAAATAAATGCCCCTTCCTCAGGTGGCCAGAAAGTGGGTGCTCATTTTAAGTTAAATTTAGATGGAAAAGTGATCACCCACTTTTCGAAAAAAAAATTTCTTCAGATCATGAAAACTATTTTGGTACTCCTTGGGCGTTGAGTTCCATGGCGACCCGCAGAATTATTTAATGGTCGTTCCCTTAGTACCCCCCCCTAGTCAAGGCTAACACATGCGCACGTAACATTTTTTATTTATTTACTTACGTGGTGGAGTTTCTATACTGATAGGTTTTTTGAAATTTTTTCACTGGATTATTATTGATTGAACACTAACCAGATTATGAAAAAAAATTGAAAAAAAAAAAAATCATTTTAACATTTGAAGGGGTACTCACTTTTTAGTTACCACGTTCTGGTAAATCGGTCACTCATTTTATTTTTTTTTTCTAAATACGGAAGTGTCTTCGGGAGATATAAAATGGTCACATGTTGACGAAGCAATGTATCAGGAGGCGTACGGGATGAAAAATTATTGGTAAATTTTTAGATTAGGTCCACCTCCTCAATTTTCTTTTAAATGACAACTTGAAATGGTTTTCGACTATGCTGAATACGAAAATCGCATTGAAATTTTGCAGAAATAAGTAGTTATCAAGATATAAAAAGTTGTATTATGCATTGTAATCTTTGGCGGCATCTTTTTTACGTGCGTGTATTTGTTTATGGCGCGTGTGCACGTAAAAAGATGGCCGCCGAAGAATACAATGCATAAAACAACTATTTATTTCCGCAAAATTTCAATGCGATTTGCATGTTCAGCATACTCGGAAACCTATAAATGTCGTCATTGAAAGGAAAATTGTGGAGGTGGACCTAATCTAAAAAAATACCAAATTATTAAACATTTCTCCAGCATGTTAGTGAAATTTATAATACTTAAAAAAAAAAAAAAAAAAGTTTTGAAAAAAAAAAAAACTCACCTTTCATAAAAACAATTAAAAAAAAAAAACACCCACAAACTGACTTTTAACTAAATAAGTTTAAAAAAAAAAAAAATTTAAAAAGCTCGAAACTTTATTTTCATAAAAACAATAAAAAAAAGTCATGTTCAATCTATTTTTTTTTCTTTGAGAAACAAATATATTTCTGACTTACAAATGCGGTAGAGGCACATATTATTTTTACTTTCTATGGTTTTGATATACTGCGTTTTTATTGCTTACAAAATGGGTGACTGATTTATCAGAACGTTGTAACTAAAAAGTAAGCACCACTTTCAAATGTCGAAATAATGATTATAGAAATTAAGCATGGGAGTGATGGTTGTACAACGTCGCCTTTCGCACTTTTACAAACATTATTTACGTTAACTCTTTTCATAAATAATTTTTTAAAAAAGTAACTAAACCATTTATTGATAATTTGTCACGTGTACAAACATTTATTTATTTACGTAGGCTTAACTCTTTTCATGAATAAGAAAAGTTTTACTCTTTAAGAATAATAAAAGGAAAAAGTTACTGAACATTTATAAAAGGACTTACTTCTTTTCATGAAGGCCAGAGGAATAGTTGGCCGAAAAGTCATTAAACAACTAATAAAGATGAGAATAATAGTCCGCAATAAATTAAAATGGTGCTAATGCAGAGAGCGATCCGCGCTATTTTTTAAATCCTATTTCCATGTTTAATTAACGTTTTACGATATGTTTTTTTTATTCAATTGTAAGGTTAAAGTACAGAATAGGTACAAAACATCCTCCCCTCCCCATGTTAAGAATGACTTTTTAAATGATAACATTATTTTAGCACGGATCACTCTCTGCATGAGTATCATAAAAATTAATACAAATAATACTTATCTCAATAAGTGAAAGGCTAATTTCTACCGGAAATAAAATGGCGATAATCTCGCAGTTACAAAAAATATTTTTTATTTAATTTAATATTTTTATAATTCGCAATGTTAAATTATTTTAATAACATGCAAACATTCCTTAACTTTAAAAATAGAATTTCTGAAAATTTCAATTAAATTGGTAACATAGAAATATGGTTTTATTTGCTTTTAACGAACCAAAATTACATTTTTATATATATAGATATATATAAATAATAAAGTTCATATATATATGGGGTCGGCTTCTAACAAGGTAATTTGGGCAGTGGTTATGTTTATGTATGTTTATGTTTATATATATATATATATATGTATATATATATGTGTGTGTGTGTGTGTGTATCTATGAGTATGCATGGCTGAATATATGTACACGGGTACAGCTGTATCTGAGTTTATATGCATATATGTATTCATATGTATGTATATGCCTGTATCAACAATACATTTAACACTGAAAATAAAATTAAACATAACCACTGCGCACAGCACCTTGTTAAAAGCCCACCCCATATAACGCTGCATCTACCTAATCTAGCATTATTAACTACACCCATATATTTACTTAATTATTTATTTATTATTATTTATTTATCCTAACTTTACTTTATTTACTTGGTATAAATATATACATGTCTGTATATATATATGTTAGAAGCCCACCCCATATATATATGAACTTAACGATGCGTCTACCTAACCTAGCATTATTAACTACACCCATATATTTACTTATTTATCCTAATTTTACTTAATTTACTTGGTATAAATACATACATGTCCGTGTATATATATATATATAATGTGTGTGTCTATGTATGTCTGTATATTTATATTTTTATAAATATGTATATTTATGTAATTGTATATACGTGTATATGGGTACATGCGTGTGTATATGTATGTATATATATGTACATCTACTTCTTACTGGAGATCTATATCTCCACGTATTTGTATATAGGTAGGTGTGTGTGTATATATTTATGTATATGTGTCTATATATATGTGAGTATGTATATGTGTATAAGAGTTGTGTGTATGTGTGTGTATGTCTGCATATAGATCCATGTATGTCTGCATATACATTGTTTATATATATGTGTGTGTGCTTATATGTCTGTATATGGACGTGTAGAAATGTGCATATGTATGTATGTGTATTTGCGCGTGGGTTAGCGTATGTATTAACTCTTAACTGCTTAAAAAAACAACCCATTGTAGACTGAAATGAACGAATCGACTTATATCGACTATGAAAATTTTAATTAAATGGAACCTTGTACTTGTCAAACACATGACATCTACACTAGCCCTTTCCCTCTCTCTCTTTCCCTCTCTTTCCCTCTCTTTCTCTCTCTCTCTATCTCTCTCATCTACTTAATATACCTTGCTGAACAAGCAAAATGCAGTCAAAATTTAAAACCTAAAAATTGAAACTCCTCCCCCTCCTCTCCTTACCCCCCTCTCTTTTTTCTTTACCATCCTCTCTCCACCTCCCCCTCCCTATATCCATATATCTCCACCCACGCCTACCTGAATCTGCTACCTCCACACACACAATACAACCTAATGTATTTTAACCTTCAAAACTGAAATATTGTCAATACCCGTCTCCCTCCCCCTTATTATCTCCTGCTCCCCTTTTTTTCGTATTTCTTCTAAAACGCTTCTTCCTAATACTAACAACCATTTCTGTAAGGTCTGATGTGGCTGTTGGATATATATATATAAGTAAGGGTGGTAAGAGTGCTTCAGACGATTAGCAATAAACTAACTCTTTCTCAGAGGGAAGGCAAAGCCTGGAATGGTGGCCTCCTAGAACGAGCATCACACCACAATCACCACGGACCAGATTATTACAGAAATTCTCTAATCTCAGTTGATTTAGGGGTCTGAGGGTAAAATCCCTAGCTAGGGAGAGAGACAGACAGACAGACAGAAAGACAGAGAAAGAAAGATGTCACACACCTTCGAGCCAAGTGTAGTATCTGTTCTTCAGATGCTACACTTTAATTTCTTGTTTTCTCCCAGTGGAGGAGAAATCCTTCACAACTGGGACAATTTTTATTTTTGTTTCTTTTCTCCACATAAAAAAACGATCTAGTGTCTAACTCTGTCCCATGGGGAGGCATTGTAAATAGGCACTCTTCTATTTTGTTGTACATGCTCTTGGGTAACCTTGGACGCCCATGTTAGTTCAGCCCAAAAGTACAAAATAAATGTTTATTCCATAAGAATTGAATAACATACCATTTTGTATCAGGTTTTGTTTCATTCTGTTATTCATTCCTACTTCCAATAAGTGGACACATGGGCGTAGTAGTTGTAATTCTAGAGGACGGACGATGGAAGGGAAGGAGCAGAAGGAATTTGTCCTGAAAATTTTCTAAGTTGTCCCAGATCTTAATTTCCAGGAAAAGAGTGGTGGTTGCAGTGGCAGTGATGGAGGAGACTTAACAACGGTCCGCTTTATGTGTGTGTGTATATATATATATATATATATATATATATATATATATATATATATAAAGTAAATTCTTGGTACAGCAAAATGGAAGGAGAAATTTCATAGGAAACATAATTTAATTTAAATACCAAAAAACAAAAAAAAAAAAAAACGGGCAGGTGAAATTATTAAAATTTCCTTAAGGCCTTATTATCTAGCCTGTGTAGTAAAAAGATTTTGAAACATCAGTTGGAGATATTTATTGATTTAAAACCACCTGAACAGTGAGATTTTTTTTTCTCACTGGTCTTCCAACTGAAACCAAATTCCCTTCTTTCCTCATTCGTTTCTTAGTTTTTAATTTATCATTCTGACGTTTCCTCTTAGAGGGTCAGACGATAAGGCCTTAAGGAAATTTTAATAATTTCACCTGTCCGTTTTTTTTTTTTTGTTTTTTGGTATTTAAATACAATTATGTTTCCTCTGAAATATATATATATATATATATATATATATATATATATATATATGCTTGTACATATATATATATATATATATTGTATATATGTTTGTACATATATATATATATATATTGTATATATGCTTGTACATATATATATTGTATATATGCTTGTACATATATATATATATATACATACATATATATATATGCTTATAGATATATATATATGCTTGTACATATATGTATATATATGCTTATATATATATATATATATG
Source organism: Euprymna scolopes (assembly GCF_053919585.1). Lineage (NCBI taxonomy): Eukaryota > Metazoa > Mollusca > Cephalopoda > Sepiida > Sepiolidae > Euprymna > Euprymna scolopes. The sequence goes on from NC_136517.1 coordinate 56,075,463, forward strand.
CTAATACATATATATATATGCTTGTATATATACATGTATATATATGCTTATATATATATATATGCTTATATATATATATATGCTTATATATATATATGCTTATATATATATATATGCTTATATATATATATGCTTATGTATATATATATGCTTGTATATATATATATATATATACATAAGCATATATATATATAAGCATATATATATAAGCATATATATATAAGCATATATATATATATAAGCATATATATACATGTATATATACAAGCATATATATATATGTATAAGCATATATATATATATATATAAGCATATATATACATATATGTACAAGCATATATATATATATCTATAAGCATATATATATATGTATATATATATATATGTGCAAGCATATATACAATATATATATATATGTACAAGCATATATACAATATATATATATATATATATATGTACAAACATATATACAATATATATATATATATATATATATATGTACAAGCATATATATATATATATATGTACAAGCATATATATATATATATATATATATATATATATATATATATATATATGCTTGTATGTATATATATATATATATGCTTGTATGTATATATATATATATATGCTTGTATATATATATATATATATATATATGCTTGTATATATATATATATATATATATATATGCTTGTATATATATATATATGCTTATATATATATATATATATATATGCTTATATATATATGC
>NC_136517.1:56081216-56103716 GCF_053919585.1 Euprymna scolopes
ATGTTAGTAAATAAATATATATAATTGAAAATTATTGAAAATGCATCAATATTGTCACTACATAGACTGTTCCCACAAACTGCATTGTCATCGCCATCAAACACAACATTTTCATTCACATATATATATATATAAAGGCTTCCTTCAGTCTTGACGGACTATGAATACCCACTGTAAGGATGCCTGTGCGTGAAATTTTTGTGACAAGAATTGTGCAATCTCCAACCACACCTCTCCTGAGTCGACATTGTTAAATACCAGTGGCAAGTGGAGGTTCAGAATGACTGGAAACAATGCCGAGATTAGCGGAAAGCACGTACAGCACCTCGAATTCCCAAATGGTCACCCATCTGGCACTAACCAGGCTCAACGTTACTTTTTTCTTTTTTTTTTACATGGAGTTCACCACTTATCAAGGCCCAATGGCCACTCGGGGATAAGGGTTATTGTGTGTACAATAATCAAAGGGATAGTATAGCAATAGTATTGGAGAATTAGTAAGGTGTCATTACTTAGGGTGCAGTTCATCAGGAATTTGTTTGTGTTGGACTTGAAGACATCCAGGTTGAAGTTGGGAGGGAAACAGGCAAGCGGAACAGCGTTCCACAGGCGTGCAGTTCTAAGAAAGAAGCTTTGTTCATGGAATCTACGTTTTGATTTAGGCACAGATAAGGAGTGGGGAAAATTATTGACGGTGGTTTCAGCTAGTCAGGTGTTTTTTGAAGAAGATTGGCGAGGGGGGATCAGAGAATGGAGCTCAGACGAGCACTTGCCATGGAAATAACGATAGAACAACGACAGGCTCGCTACGTCTCTTCTGTGGGAAAGAGGTTGCAGGGTAGAGAAAAGGGCATCCCCCACTAAACCACGAAGTCTATTTTGTACTCTGTCAAGGCAGGATAGGCTGTTTTTAGCCGCTCCCTCCCAGATGTGGCAGCAGTACTCCATCTTTGGACGTACTTGACTCTTATATAGATAGAGAATTGCATCATTAGTGAGATATCTTCTGGAGCGGTAGAAGGATCCCACCATTTTCCCAGCGACCTTGGCCACAGACTTGATGTATGTGTTCCATTTAAGATCAGGAGTAAAGGTCAAACCCAGAAGCTGACGAGAACCGGTATGTCAACATGATTATGCCGTACAAATATGGTGTTAATTGTTACACCCTGCACAGATGATTCCCGAAACGATGAAACACTAGTGTCTGTAGGTATTTAATTATTATTATAATAAATAATATATATATATATATATATATATATATATATATATATAATGAGCTTCTGTCACCAGAACTAAGTTGCTCAGAAATCCATACAGATGATTTGTTTTTAGTGGTGAAGGCTTTGTGTAGAACCAACCACACTCATTTTTTGGTATTACTGCTAATCTTTGTTGGTGCAAATGATTGCCCCAGGACAAAGTATACAGTAGACCACAGGTTTTTCATCAGTTTCCTTCTCCTTGATGTATGTCTTAACAAAGACTAGAGGTGCATCTCTCCTAGTAAATTAATGCTCCCCCAGATACCCTCCATGAAATTTCTATGACTTGGCACTGTGCATACAGTGCCTTGCCTTCCAAAATGATTACCCATGTGGTACTGGCAAGGGTTAATGTTGTTTAACTTCTGTGAACTGACAAGAACAAGTGTGTCAATGTGATTGTATCCCATATATATAATAAAGATTCTCAAGGGTTAGCATCATTGTATCTTGTATCTTGATTTTAATCTCTGTCAGGGGACATAAAAGTGATCCCAAAACTTGTTTGTTTAAGAAATTTATTTCCGAACTGGTATATATATATATATATATATATATATATATATATATATATATATATATATATATATATGTGTGTGTGTGTGTATGTATATGTGTGTGTATGTATATGTGTATGTGTGTGTATGTGTATGTATATGTATATATGTGTGTGTGTATGTATATGTATATATATATATGTATGTATATATATATATGTATATGTATATATATATGAATATGTATATATATATATATATATATATATATATATATATATATATATATATATATATATTCAGATAAACATTTTACATGGTCACTACACAGACATCACAATATTTATCCCTCTGAGTCTGAGACGTATTAGGACAATACCTCCCAGAGGGAAGAGCTTGTGTCACCTGACATTAATTCATAACTGACTGCCGAAACATTGTACCTATTTACGTCTCCCCACGGGACAGAGTTAGACACCAGGGTCGTTTTTTAACGTGGAGAAAAGGTAAAAAAGATAAAAATTGTCTCAGTCGTGAAGGATTTCTCCTCCACTGAAAGAGATCGAGAAATGGAAGTGCCGCATCTGAAGAACAGATACCACATTTTGATCTTCATTGTAGTTACTATGTAAAATGTTTATTTGAATATAAATCAAAGCATGTCTTGCTCCGTTCTATTGTGCACTATTAATAACCTTGTTAAATTCATTGGTTTTTATCTTTGAATATCTTTAATCTGGAATTATATATATATATATATATATATATATATATATATATATATATATATATATATATATATATATACACACACACACACACACACACATATACACACACGCCACAATTACGTTGACACACTGGTTCTCGACAGATCAGTAAAGTTAATTTGATTTGTTGTCATTACTGAGACCTGCCATCTTCTTGAATGCATTGGTCATCAGTGTGTGTGTGTGTGTGTGTGTGTGTGTGTGTGTGTGTGTGTGTGTGTGTGTGTGTGTGCGCGCGCGCATAATCAGTCAATTTATTTTACCCGTTCTGAGACGAGTATTTCTCTAGTTTCATATACGTATTTCATTAATTTCCAAAAAAGACGAACAGGAAGCTACCTTAATAAATATGAAATCCTTGAAATGACAACAGATGTGTTAAATGAATTCCGAATTCCGTTATTGTTGCTGTGATAACAGATGTTTTTTTTTTTTTTTTTCAATATGAAAAACAAAACAAAAGTCTATTTTATCGGATCATTAAATAAGTGGAGAGTGGGGCGGGCTGGCAGGATGGAGTGGGAGGGAAGTGCAAACAATAACTTCATAAATAATCAAAGTCAATGTCATTAAAAAGGTGAACTTGTAGAGGTCATTAACACTAAAAGGGCCCAAAGATCGAAATAATTTATTATTATTATTATTATTATTATTATTATTATTATTATTATTATTATTATTATTATTATTATCTTCTTCTTCTTCTTCTTCTTCTTCTCCTCCTCTCACTAGGAATTCTCACACAGCTAGTCATCAGAAATGACTCACCGACAACAATTGATGCTATTCCCTGGAGTCTGGGTGACAGTCTCCACAAATTTCCAGTACTCTCCACCTCTTTTGATAACCTTTGCAAATGAATTTTGTTTATCAGCAACATTCGTTTGCCATTGACTTATTGCTGGCAATAACCTTTGATCTTCATTGGTAGCAATAAACCTCCCCAAGATCTTCCTTCACACCCATCTAGTGGAGGTCTAGTTAGTGCTTTCTCTTCTTGGTCTTTCCATCCTTCTTGACCCCTTTGAACTACAATATCGGCACTACAATTTTTTAGGGATGTGTAGTCAACTTACAATTTTATATGCATGCAGTTTCGGTTTTCTTGGTTTCATCTTTGTTTTAGATGTGTTGCATTTTTTATGTGATTGGTTAGCGTTTGTCACTCGTGTAGATTAAATTGCCTACTCAAGAGCTTTTCTTAAGATTTAAACTGTTTTCAGCATTACTGTCTATTGCATAGTCTGAGGCTTCCCCTTGATTCTAATTTCTCCTATTATTTTTTCCAAGTTCTTTTAGACTGTTCTTAATGCTCCTACAACTATTGGCATTATATTAGTTTTCTTCAGGTACAACACTCCTTTCTGTTCTCTGGCAAGTTCTGCATATCTGTTCCATTTTTCTGTCTCTTTAATTTTCACCCTGTAGTCTGCTGGGGTGGCAAATCTACAATTTGACAGATTCTTTCCTTCTGGTTAATTATTATGATTTCTGTTCTCCTAGCTTGGATGAGATGATCTGTTTCTACGTCCATATTCCAAAGGATTTTGTGTTTTTTTCCAATATAATCATGTTTGAGGTGCAGTCATCTGCAGAGCTCCCATTCACTACCTTCCCCATGATGTCATACCTGTTCTTATATTACTTTTAGGCTAATTTGCTGCATTCACTTATTACAAAAGTTATCGAAAGAGGTGGTAAGTATTGGAAATCTAGGGAGACTTGTTGTCACTCAGACGTCAGGGAACATCATAGGTTGTTCTCGAAGAGAAATCTTTGATGATGGCCTCATGAGTAAATAATAATATTTTTTAATTTAAATTAAATGTTACCAATATGAAAGGAAAAAATAGAAATATAATAGGCTGTCATTAGAAAATTCCTTAAAATGTGTTGCTTTTTTTAAATTTTAATCTGAATTATGTTATAGGGCCAACTCCTTGATTGTATGCACCTAAATCTCAAGTATGTTCTAGCATTGAGAAATAAAAGATAAAGGGACAATACCTAGTATGGTTTAACCCTTAGCAAGCTATGCCGACCAGGAAGTTCACAGGGTATATCAAATCCACAAGCGGTTCCGAGTCACATGTATATTCTAGTCATAGGAAGATGACATACAGTGCTTAGCATTCCCAAATAGTCTCTCATCTGGTATTGGCCAGGCTCCATGTTACTTAACTTTTGTGATCTAACAAGAATCGGTGTGTTAACATGATTATATCAACAGAGAGATAGTTTGAATGTAATTAGATGCCCATCTCCCAATTTTGATGCAACATGCTACAGCATAGGTATCTCGGTATGTTTAATGTTTATTTTTTGCCAAGGCACTGTTATACAGAACCCATGTCGAGAAGCTCTGCAAGAAGCTATCGACAAGTAACAACCTGCTCACAATTCTGGCTAACAGCTCTTGGGGAGCTGAGGCACAGATGCTATGTCTGTCAGCTTTAACACTGTGCTACTCGAACGCAGAATACTGCACAGTGGTATGGACTCATTTTGCTCATGCTGCAAAGTTTGACGTCAAGCTCAACAAGTCATGCAGGACGATTACCAGTAACCTGAAATCGGCCAACCTGCCATCTGTCTACAGGATGTCCAAAATCGCTCCACGATAGATTTGTCGAGAGGTGTCATATTTGAGCTGATGAATCTGCTACTAGTCTCTCACTCCTGGACAGGGTTCAAAAGAGAATCGCCAAGCTTATAGGTCCTGAACTGTCATCTAAGCTTCAACCTCTGTCTCATCAACGAAATGTTGCAGCCCTCTGCCTGTTTCACAAGTATTTTAATGATGGATGCGCCGACAAACTACAAACCCTTGTACCCCTTTGATGTAAATACCCCCGACAAACCCGACAAGCAGCAAAGTCTCACCCCTACACAGTAGATATCTCTAGGTGTAAGAAAGCTTTCTACTTTAATAGTTTCTTCTCCAGAACTGCTAGACTTTGTAATTCCCTTCCGGGTTCCTGCTTCCGCAACTGTACTAACATGCATAAGTTCAAGTGTAATGTGAACAGACATCTTGCTGCTCAACTCCCTACTCCCCTACATCAAAGTGGCACTGTTCCTTGTTTGGGGTGAAAATGTAAAAAAAAAAAAAGATACTGAAAGCAGAGTGTGACAAGCAAAGCAACAACAATCACCATCCCCTGTATCAATTTCAGGAGGTATCAGAATGACGTTGGTGGAATGAGTCAATTTAAAACGACAACAATGAGGCTCTTCCAACACCGAAAGAGGATCTCCAAGCAGGCTTTGAACTTCCCGATAAAGAGTGGGTAAATCTCAACCAGGCTTTAGTGAAGGTTACTAAAACAAGGGATAACCTGCACAAGTACAGGATCTTGGTGTCCCTGCGGCACCGACGTGCAGACTATCGCACATATCCTCACATACTGTCTCCTGTATGCAAACCTGAGGGATGTCTCGGACATTATCCGATGATGGATTTTGAAATGAAGCGAAATGCTATAATAATGATCTCATATTTATATGCATTCAAGCAGCTAAATAAAAGATTCTGTCTGTTGGTACATCTATAAAGCTTAAGTTTTAAATAGCATTTTCGTTATTTAATGCGCAGTTTGAATATACTCCTCTTATTCTGAAACTCTTTGACCTTTTGGCTAGGAGCAAAGTGTACTATTATTTAGAAAGGGTAGGGAGGGTCTTACTAACCAAATTTTTTATTCTCTGTCTTTTCCCCACTCCACGATTCTCACCAATTAAATAATTGTATATAGATGTATTTATTCATTTTTAATAAAATTTTTGAACGATTTGAGAAATTTTAAGGAGGATGATCTTTGAAGTAAATGTGGTATTATGGTAATTGATGATTCTAGATTAGAGTAAGGTATACATTTGCTAGTCATGGTGATAAAGGATGACCAATGACACCCATTTGTCCACATTTTTGAATGGCCTTGTGCCTAATTTGTTCAAATGTAATTTTTTTTATATTTTGTGCAAATAAATATTGCAAAGTGTAGTATATGTTCTGATAATACTACACTTCATATATTGTGGTCCTCAGTCAATGATGGAGAAATTCTTCCAGACTGAGGTAAGTTTTATTATTGTTTCAACCCAAAGTGCTCCTTTTTGTGGCGCTGTATTATTATACATTAAAAACCAACATTGAGTCTAATTATACCCTCGTGGGGAGGCTAGTAAATTGGAAAAGTGTAGTATCTGTTATTATATTACACCTCATCTTTTCTCTCCCCAGTCAGTGAAGGAGAAATCATTCTAGACCGAGGCAATTTTCAATTTTGTCCCAATCCAGAGTGTCCATTTTCGGAAAGTTGGATTTTCCCCACATTAGATAACTGGCCCTTTTGTCTAACTCTGCCCTCGTGGAGAGGCAAGTAAATAGCAACAAAAAGAGTACACTGCGAGGGATCCCCAACTAAAGCAGGCAATCAATCGATTGAAGCAATTTATTAAAAACTTGGCAATTTCACCAATTTTGATGACAGGGGTAAAAGACCACAACATAAACCAAGAAAAAGCTTTAAGCATTCTTTGAAAAACAACTTGAAAATACTTGAGATGGATGTGCATAACTGGGAATCCCAAGTGAAAGATCGATCACTTTGGAGAAAACCATCAGAGAAAGTTGTAAGATTTTTGAAGAGCAGCATGTAGATCTTGCTGCCTTACAATTTGTTTCAAGAAAGCAGAACAAAAATATAATGTCAGAGAAATTACAACAGAAACTGAAGTGCACTATATGTGGCAGATATCTTTTGTCAAAAGCTTGTTTTGTAAATCATCTGAAATCACAAAATCAAAGACATGAATCTTATACTTTATAAGATTCAGAAGAAGGAAAATTTTTATGCCACATTAGATAATTGGCCCTTTTGTCTAACTCTGCCCTCGTGGAGAGGCAAGTAAATAGCAGCAAAAAGAGTACACTGCGATGGATCCCCAACTAAAGCAGGCAATCAATCGATTGAAGCAATTTATTGAAAACTTGGCAATTTCACCAATTTTGATGACAATAAAAATATGGGAGTGTGAAACATTCATTGATCAACCTCCAATCTCGGGCAACGTCGGGTCTCCCTGCTAGTAGAAAATAGAACTGTATTCAATAAAGTCAAACAATGTCTGTTAAAAATCAAGTCAAAACACTTACATAGAGTTCAGCCATTAAATGATGATTATGCATTTTTCATGAGTGAAAATATATAAGTACAGTACTTTCGTCTTTTTGCTGAAGGACTGCTTTATTTTTATTTCTTTATTTCACTAAAACTGATATTCAGAGAAAAAGATTTTGGTGTAACAAAATCGTTACATATAAAAGAAAGTAAGAGTTGCACAGCTGAAATGGATCTTGGATGAATTCAAAAGGAAGTATGCTTAAGTATAAATAACATTTTCGTCAGTCTGTCATGCTCAAGTTAAAAATGGCATTTTTGTCAGTTTGTCATGCTTAAAGTTGAAATCACATTTTTATCAGTCTGTCATGCTTAAAATAGCAAGTGTGTGGGAAAGGTCAAATTACTACTACCGCTAATATTACTACTCATAATAATAGTAATAATTATAATCAATGATAACAATATGCATTGTCTTGGTTTCTATATAAGTATATGCATCACTATTCTGCTGTTCCGAGAATTCATTTTATCTGTTTGATATATATCTCTATTATCTCTAGTTATATATAAAAGGCACTTTGTGTGTACGTGTGTGTGTGTGTGTGTGTGTGTGTGTGTGTGCGTGCGTTCGTGTTCGTTTCTTATGGACTTCAAGACGGCTGGTCTGATTTTTTTAAATTTCATGCAAATGTACTTTGTGTCTGGGAGTGTTCTTAGATAGGTTTTGTATCAGAATGTCTTTGATAAGTTTAAAAAATTGATAATCGGTAAATTACATTAAAGCAAAAACACTCTGGTTTTAACCAAAGTTAACACTTTTATACAGCCTAAGATTACAAGTGCATTTGAGAAGTTTTCGCGCCACATGAGCAGAAAAGCGCAGCATATAAAATCAACAGTAGATTCTTTCATAAGATAGAAGTGCATTCAAATTAATGCTTTTGTTTAGAGAACAATTGAGCAATGATTCTTGTCTTTTGCATTTTAAACTTTACTTCAAGCAAATAAATAATTTTATAAAATCAACAGTAGGTTCTCTACAGTGCAATGTCGATTACAATATATTGTGAACTAAATCTCTGCAGAGAGGTATGTGAGCTTCCTCCTTGTACATTGCAGTGGCTCCCTGATTAAAACAGGCAATCAATCGATTTTGATGACAATAAAAATATTGGAAATGTGAAACATTCATTGATCCTCATTGAATCTAGGGCAATATCGGGTTCCCGGCTAGTACACACACACACACACACACACACACACACACACACATATATATACAGGAATGCCATATGTTGAACCAAACAGTTGATAGTAAGAAGTTAAATGTCATGGACAAATTTGTATACCTGAGTAGTATGCTGAGTAAGGTCTGTGCGCTTGATGCTGAATAGCCAGAACCAGTTCTGCTTTTGGCAAATTGGAGATCAGGGAAACAAAGCTAAGTGTTTACGAAGCATGCGTTATCACTACACTGTTATATGGTTCAGAGACTTGGACAACATATAGAAGGCATCTCAAGTTATTGAAAAGGTTTAACCAAAGTTGTATTCACAGAATACTTAATATTAACTGGAGGACTCTAACACCTGACACTGTGGTTCTTGGACGATCAAGTAGTACTAGTGTAAGACCAAAGAGAGGCAGCGTGAAATCGTCAGTGACCATTAACTTTTAGTTAAGACGCAGTAGTATTGGTTGGAAGAACTTCTTTGGTTGTTGAGGAAATGGGGCGTCGTCCTCATATTGAGAATCGCCACCCCATGTGGGGGCGAATGTAACACCAAAGAAAGGCAGCATTAGACCATTAGGGTCGATGTGACGCTTTTATTTAACGTTAATATTTTATCCCGGGCAATATCGGGTAATTGAAAGATAGATGTTAAGATCTTATTCCGGGCAACACCGGTTAACTAAAAAATATATGTTCATATTTTTTTGTCCCGGGCCGACATCGAAAAAGAAAGAATTTCAATTCTGCCAGAGTATTTTTTCTCCCTTTCTTCTTCAAAGCATGATTCGATTGTTGATATTTTTTCTCTGATTTGAATTCGCATGTACGCATTAGTTAGGCTCAAAGAACACGCCGACCGTTTACAAATTCAAGGACACAATTCATGTGTCAGCTGAGAGAAACAACAAAAAGGTAGATTATGCTTTTTGCTTTGAACTAAAAACTACACACACACACACACACACATATTTGTTGGCGTCACAAAGTATATTTGTGACAAGATCAAAACAAAGATAAATAATTTCTTTGGAATTAAAATTTCACACACGCATTTGACGGCTTCAAAGAATGTTTGTTGAATCAAATATTAAGTGATTTGGTGTGACTCTGATAAAACCATTTGAACCCAAAATATTAATTGAACCCGAGTTCAGAATGTTGAACCCGAGGTCGATTCCGATGCAACGATGGTGACAAATTCCGATACAGTCATATCCAGTGCAAAAAGGGAAATATTTTTTTCCTTTGATAAAACTGAGGATAAGAGAAATGAATCCAAAATATTAATTGAACCCAAAATAATATTCCTAATGTTTTCATTTTCAGGCCGAATCGCAGTTTTGAAATTTAGATCAAGAGATTTTTTTTTGCCACCCGACAATTTTCAATAACATATTTTGTCGAGATGTTAACAGAATAATAAATGGTTCATTTCCTTTGATAATGACAAGTGTCATATCTAAGGGCAGAATTCACAAAGCATTTTTTTTTTTTCTGGACGCAGTTTTCTTACTTACGCGGTTATCGCGTATTACGCAGTTTCCGAATCATCCAATGAGAGAAAACTGGTTATTTTCCATCGGGCGTTTTTGATTGATTGGGGAGGAGTTAGAATTATTCTTGGATTGTGGGAGGTGACCAATTTTTGTCATCAGTCAAATTATCCAATGAGAGAGAATCAGACGATTTGGTTATTGAGCATTCTGATTGGTCGGGAAGGAATTGGTAATTGTCGCCCCGCCCAGTGCTCTACTATATAAAGACCAAGAAAGTCAGAATTAAAACAGATTCAGATTTAGAATTAGCAGAGAGAGTCCAGCCACCTCACCTCTCCTCTCTCTCTCCCCCCCTCACCTATTGCCCGATAACTAAAAAGGGTTAAGTTAATAGACTTGTGAATTCCAGCAAGTGGAAGCCCCACTTAGAAGTTTAAATGCTTGCTTACAAACTCATACTCCAAACTGTACATATGTTTGTATATATTTCTTTTATGGTTTTCTTTTAATACATTCTATATAACCCAATCTCCGGAGTCTTTGTTATTCAAAATTCTTTGATGTGCTGATGTTTTCATTATTATTTTTTTTACTTGTGAAACTGCTTCCGTCAACGAGCACCTGGTATCTCCGAAGACGAAATCTCTAGACTATCACAGAAGATCCGGCCTTGTGGACATTGCAGCAAAGACAATTCTACCAACGCACTGAAGAAGGGCTTACTGGGTGACGCGACGTATCGGCGCGGTTTCATACTAGTATAGAAATGAAAATCATTCAAAATCAGATACGTTGGACTTGAAACTTGGTTAGAATGCAGGACAAAAGACTTCATAAACAACTGTTTTATTGTGAGATAGATAAAGGTAAAAGACCACAACATAAACCAAGAAAAAGGTTTAAGGATCCTCTGTAAAAACAGCTTGAAAATACTTGAGATGGATGTACATAACTGGGAAGCCCAAGCGAAAGATTGATCATTGTGGAGAAAAACCATCAGAGAAAGTTGTAAGATTTTTGAAGAGCAACGTGTAGATCTTATGGTCTTAAAATGTGTTTTAAGAAATCAGGATGAAAATATATAATGTCAGAGAAATTACAACAGGAACTGAAATGCACTACATGTGGCAGATTACCTTTTGTCAAAACCTGATTTTGTAAATCATCTGAAATCACACGATCAAAGACATGAATCTTATAAAGAGGCTTTTACAACACATCCGGCAATGCTAAGTTGTCATATTTGTGGTCTAATCTGCAAATCTAAAAATGGCCTGACACGACATTTGAAGATTCACAATATTATCATGTCATCACCTTTACAAGAAGGAAAGTTTTTATGCCACATATGTGTACTTTCATGTGGGATTACAGCTGGATTAAAAAGTCACTTACATGGATACAGATGCACAACACTTAACTGAAGAGATCGCAAACTTCTGCCCAAGATATATATATATATATATATATATATATATATATATATGAAGGTCATTCCAGAAGTAAAGCCTCCTATTTTTCAACTAAGCAAATTGAAGACAGGGATGGTACCATTAAAACGAGCTTCAAAATTTATTTTCCTACATACTCACCACCATTTTCAGTCACCTTTTGCTAGCCATAAACAAGATATAATGATACTAATCTTTATGTCTAGAATCCTTATTCCAATGTTAATTACATCTATTGCATGATTTGGATTCTAGCAAATGTCCAAGTGGTCTTCAGAAGAAATTGAAATTTAGGGAATCTGACTTAATTCGTATCTAATGACTACAGATCAAATTTAATGCAAATCTGAAATATTTTAATTTTTAAATAAGAGGGTGTGGCCATACTATACTCAGTAAAAACCTTTAAAATTTTAGTGAGAAAGTTTTAACAAAACATAGCTCATATTTTGATTTGTGGATTTTTACTTCATGGTACTCAAGTAAAATATATTTAACTAGAGGGGGGGGCGACTTTGCCCAGTTGTAAAATATGCTTAAATATGATGTTTTAATTTGTCCAGATTTTATATATATTATTATAGAGTCGTGATTTCAAAAATTAAAAAAAAAAGTACTTGGGTGCCATCATCTAGAAATCAAAACTGTAGCATTCAAAGAGGATGACGTTACCACTGTACCAACGTGACACGCATATGAACTGATTAAAAATTAAAAATTAAAAATTAGCTAAGTTGAATGTACAAAATGTATAATGATTTTTTCAATTTTGACCCATTTTGAACCCCTTAAAACTATTTAAACAAACTAAAGATCCATAAAAGAATGGTCTGTAAAACTCTAATTATTTGAGGCCCCTAGTGCTGGTTTGTGACTTTTAGTTTCAGAGCAGATGAAGTTTGAACATATGGAGACAGATAGACATACATATAGCCTTTTATATATTAGATTATCTAACAACCAAAAGCTATGCATCTTGCAGTGATATCGCCTTAGACAAAAACACCTGTCACTACATCTCTCTCAACCAAATAATTTGGATGCTAGAAATGTTCTCAGTTTTCTCCTCTCCCGAAGAACTGAATCATCCATGTTGCAGCATTTTTGATAAAATGTGAGGATATAATTAAAGAAAATTGGAAGGTTCTATTTACAAACACTAGTGATAGGAACTGACCAATCAAATGGAGCCACACTCTGTTAGCAAACAGTCGGAAACCAAAATAACTCCATAAAAATATTGAATCTTTTATAATTCATACACATACTTTTTCATCTTCACTTGAGAAGGAATTCTATTTTTCGTTTCAGGACTTATACAGATTAGCTACCCACCGAAAACGGTATTCTTAGTCTCATGACTTATACAGATTGTCTACCCATCGGAAACTCTTCTAAAATTAAACATGGCTTTCAATTCAAAAGTCCATTTTATATAGAGCTACAAATAACAAATCGTTTGTAATCTTTAGGTCAACAGTTTGAATCAGCCTCAATGCATTTCACTTTTTAGTTTTTTATGTACAATAAAAGGTGATTCTTATCGTTTACTTTGGAGAGATTGGCTTTGTTCATTATATCGAGTACTGTTGTCATATTTGAGTTGGCGAATCTCTGTCCGTTTGAGGGTTCTTGATAAGGTGCAGAAACATATACGTAACTTGATTGATCCCATTCTTTCTTCTTCTATGCACTTTCTTTTTCACTGGTGTGATGTTGCTAGGCTCAGTCTCTTCTATAAACACTATTATGGCATGTATTCTTCAGAATTGTCTGATCTGCTCCCTACTCCCTTTGTTTCAGCTCGTTTGACTCGTTGGTCTAGTGGTCTCCATCAATTCACTGGTTTGCTATCTCATTGTAATACAGCTTCCTATTCCATTAGCTTCTATTTCCAAGAACTGTAGACTTGTTGAACCCCCTGCCTGCTGACTGTTTTCCTCTTATCTATAGCCTTGGTTGTTTCAAGACCAATACCAACAGGCATCTCCTGTCTTTATGATAATCATCTTTCATTTGTGTTAGCTTCTTACATCAAGTGGCTTCATGTCTTGTCTAGAGTGATTTTCATCAAAAAAAAAAAGAAGGAAAGACTGTTATGTTGCTGAGTTTGCAATGAATATTTTTGGTTCATCCAGGCATGTTTCTGATGTCATGACCATCGCTTGTTCTCTTTGCTCTGCTACCTAACAGCTGGAGCCAGTAACATTCTTTATTCTTCTCTGCACTTTCTCTTTCATCAGTGTGATGTTGCTAGTCTCAGTCTCTTCTATAAATACTATTATTAAATGTGTTTCTCAGAATTGTCTGGTTTATTCCCTGCTTCCCTTGTTCCAGCTTGTTTGATTCCCTGGTTTAGTGGCCCCCATCAATACAATACAACTTCCTAACAAAACAAAAACAAAAAACATGTGCTATCGCTAAATATGTCTCAATCAAATGACACCAGATGCTAGAGACGTTCTCAGTTTTTTCCGTCCAAATGGCCGAATTATCCATCTCGTATGGAGCTACTTATGTCAACAGTTCAAATCAGCCTCACTGAATTTCATATCTTAGTTTGAGGTTTTTATGCACAGCACAGCTGATTCTTTATTGTTTCTTTTGGGAGATTCGGCATTGCTCATTACACTTCTCCCTGGTTTCATCATCTCACATGTATCAGCCTCCTTCATCTGTAGTTTCTTTGAAGACATGGTAAAGCAGGTTCAGCTTTTTCTTGTGGTGGCCCTTCCAAGACCATCATTGCTGCCATCAATGTCACTGAAATGATTAAAACTACCATTGACCAATCAAAATGAAATGATTAAAACTATCCTTGACCAATCAAAATGAAATGATTAAAACTACCATTGACCAATCAAAATGAAATGATTAAAACTATCCTTGACCAATCAAAATGAAATGATTAAAACTATCCTTGACCAATCAAAATGAAATGATTAAAACTATCCCTGACCAATCAAAATGAAATGATTAAAACTATCCTTGACCAATCAAAATGAAATGATTAAAACTATCCTTGACCAATCAAAATGAAATGATTAAAACTATCCTTGACCAATCAAAATGAAATGATTAAAACTACCATTGACCAAGTTATCAGCCTAATCATCCTTCAACGGCACATACAATTTACCATAACTTGATACTGCACTTTCACTGTGTTCAGCATTTCTCATCATCCAAGGACACAGGCATTAAATAAAGGGTTCAGTTCAAAATCTCGTACAGATTCCCAAATTTGACATAAAGATTACATGCATGCAACGGCCCTGCTGTTTTAACAGCATTGGCGAGCCCGGCTCTCCAAATTGTAGAGCCATGGTAATCTTGGGAAGACAAGTAAAGACGGTAGTTTACCCATTGCTTTCTGTCTTGATTCGGAGACGCATCTTCCCTGCAAGTTAAACGCACCTTCAGATACCAACCTGGAAATTTCTACAACTTGGTGCGGTACGTACAGCACCTAGCCTTCCCAAATGATCACCCATCTGATACTGCCCAGGCTCAGCGTTGCTTAACTTTGGTGATTTGGTGAGAACCGGTGTGTCAATGTGATTGTGCAGTATATGATTATGGAGTTCAAAAACATGCACTTGGCAAAGTTCAGAAACTACATCGGCCAAAACGGTCTGGAAGTGACAACCAAGATCAGAATAGTAGCCTGAATAATTCCAATAATAAAAGTATTTCTTTTGTGTTGACTTTCACATGACCCAAACAATTGCAGATCATAATTTACAATTTCCATTTTTCCTTTTTGTTATTTTTGTAGCAAGATTTCTTTTCCTTTTTTGTCAACCAATGAATAATGTTTTACATAAGGCCTTTCATGCTACATAACATTCATCTCATTTTTAGTATCACGTGGGAGGATTGTGTACATTGTATTGGAGTCAACAGGTGCATTCAAATGGTTTGTTTAGGATATGCTGTCAATCAAATATATTTTTTATTCTTATGTTTTGGTGTATTCAAAACAGATTCAGTTTTTCTCAGGGATTCCACAGCCCCTCCAATTTTTTTCTAGCGTGTAGTTGTCCCCCCTCCACACACACACACTCACACACTTTCTCCATATCATTTTAATTTGGTGGCAAACAAGAATTTTAAAGAAAAATATAATATTTGCTCAAGTTTTAAACAGAAAATGCTAAAAATGAAAGAAAAGGAAAAATTGCCTTTCTTTCAATGTTATTAAATTTCCATACATTTATTTAAAAAAAAAAGGGTGGGGCTTACTTCTCTTTTTTCCAAAAATAATTTTCTTCTTGTCCAACCCTAGTATTCTAAAAAAAAAAAAAGAAACCCTATTTGATTGGCCAAGGCTATCCTTCTTGACCAATCAGCGGACACTTAAGTTTGTCCGGTTTGATATGAAAAACCATTATTCTCCCCCCTTTTTCAGCTGTACTGACATGCAGAAGTTCAAGTGTAATGTGAACCGACATCTTGCTGTTCAACTCTCTATATAGTATCCTTGCAGCTTATGTCCTTGATAATAGCTGGCTACATGACAAAGTGGCACTGTGCCTTGTTTGGGGTGAAAATGGAATTAAAAAAAAAAATGGGATCCAGTCAACAAGTAAAGAAACTTCTTAATTTTAATGTGACTATCAGAATCTGACATTTAGAGGGCTGTTCATTTTGTTGGACGTTAAAGAACTTTTTTTATATTATAGTCAGACTTCTTGCAACCGCAAATACAATTAGTTTTACAAAAACTTTTCTTTATTGGTGTTTAATTTCATATATTATTCTTTATTTCTGTTTTTTGTGTGTCTTCTGTTCCCCTCCATTTACAGCATTTATCCTACTTCGGCAAATGAAAACTGAACTGGTCCCTTGCCAAGTCACTTTAAACTTTAAGAGTCTTCTTTTACTTATAGATCAGCGCTAGATCAGCCACTCGAGGATGAGGTTAAAGATGTGAAATAATTGTCAGTTGAGAGTTGAAGAACATTAATAGGATTGAAAAAAAAAAAAAAAAAAAACTGATGGGATGTACCAAGCTCAAATTACAGTTGTTGGCGTTTCATAATAGAAAGTTGTTGACATAAAATTTGAAGACGGCCATGTTGTAATATTCCGAGAAGCAGTCTTGCAGTAATGTGTTCCACAGACGAGAAGCTTACTGTGAATGTCCTACAAAAAGAAATCAGAGATTGGAGTTCAGTCGAGAATCTTCCATTAGATTTTTTTCGTATTATGAAAACTAAGAACTGTATTATAGTCGGCATATTCTGGGGAAGTAACATAAATATCTTGTCAAAGTTCACTCTAGCTAACTTAATCGCTATTGAGGTATGGATACTAATATGTAAAAACAAGTATTTCCGGATCTATATACACTTATAAGAACATAATTTCCAAGTTATGCCATCGATTTTTCAGACATTCTACAATGACAACACTGACTGAAGAAAGTAAAAGAAAAAAAGGGGAATCAATTCATTTGAAGAAGGAGGACAACTTGCAAATGAAAATGAGCCAGAGCAGCATCATAAATTTTATAAGAACGGATATTTATTAACTGACCAACTGTCTCTACTTTTGTGACAGAATGCAGACACGTTTATGGTGGCTATATGCAAATACCGAGCCGTGTGCAAAATGGCGTCACGATAAGGAAAATGAAAAAGACTATAAAATGGAGAGAAGGACGTTCGAGAAGACAGAGTTCAGATAAAAAAATGAACAATCACATTTTATTCAGAGAGGAGGGGTACCCGGATATAAATGTCGTTGTTACAAAAAACAAAGGAGTCGAGTTATTACTTGTCTTATGTTTCTTGTGACAAAATAATGAAATAAAAAATTAAAAATTAAAAAAGGAAGTCTCGAAATAAAGATGAAATGATGATAAACACATAACTTGGTTTGTTCTTTTTTATCTCCCCACCCCTCTCTCTCTCATATATATATATATGTATATTTTGGCAGCAAGTCATTATTCAAGCACGTACGATTGAACACCACTGAATTATTCTTTAGCCAAATTGAATATTGAAATGCTTATATCTTTGGTTCTATGAGACGAAACTACATGAAAATTTGCAAGTTTTTTTTTTTGAAGATTATTATACTATTCTATGCTTAAAAATTTATGACAATTAGTAAAAAAAAACCTATATTTTCAAACCAATAAAATATGCCCAAATTTGCCGACATTTGTATATATAGTGTCCTGCAGGCCAGCTTTAGTTTTGTGGCTTTGAGATGAATTTTGTTTAGAGTTATCTTTGCTTGGTTGTTGGTTGCCTTCCTTGTGGCCTTGCCAGCCACTAATGTATATATATATATATATATATATATATATATATATATATATATATATATATATACCCACAACAGGTTCCTTCAGTCTTTGACAGACTATGGATACCCATGAAGGGGTACATGCGCGTTAAATTTTTGTGGCAGGAGGTGCGCAATCTCCAACCACACCTCTCCTGAGTCGACATTGTTAAATACCAGTGGCAAGTGAACTGTATGTACAGGATGACTGGAAACAAATGCCGAGATAAGCGGAGAGCACATACAGCGCTTAGAATTCCCAAATGGTCACCCATCTGGTACTAACCAGGCTCAATGTTGCTTAACTTCAGTGATCTGACGAGAACTGGTCTGTTAACGCGATTATGTCGTACACATATATATATATATATATATTGTTTTGAAAAAAGAAAAACCGAATGAATTTATGAAATGATCAACGTTTCGTCCCTATTGCAGAGGACATCTTCAGGATGTCAACCATCGCTGGTATTTTTATTGTATTTTTATGTATATATATATATATATATATATATATACTAGAAGGCCGTCCGACATTGCACGGTCGTAAAATATACTTAAATATGATATTTTAATTCATAAAGATCTCATATTATTATTTTATTTTATTATTATTATTATAGTAGTAGTAGTAATAGTAGTAGTATTAGTAGTAGAGCCAATTCTCTATTGATTATTATATTGTGCCCAATAGAAAGGTATTTTAAAAGTTTAAAAAAAAAAATGATTTGAGTGACATCAGCGAAAATTGAGACCAAAGCATTTGGTACTACAGCCGTAGCCGTTACCATTTGAGTTATTGACATACAGATAAGAAAACATGAAAAAAATTAAGCAATTTTACCGTATAAATGTATATTTATGAGTGTGTACAAAAGCATTTTAAGTCGATTTACGCAAATCAAATTTGTTCCACAGATCCAAATAACCTATATATCAAGTTTTAAGTTTGTAGTCCAAAAATGAATCATGGGGTCGAGCAATAAATAAAGAAAGCCACAATGTGAAAAGTGAAACTTGCACAGAATATGGACCTATACTGCTAAAAGAGGGAACACCTATAATAGAGATGTGTTAGATCGCTTAGCTAATGAGAAAGCGTAGAAATTTATATGCCCACTTGTGTTGTTTAGGCAGGTGAACTTATTGAGTTGTTCGACACTTGCAATAATTGCATCTGCTATGCATAGTGCTGGTAGGGTGGAGCACATACTTCAACTTCATCGTATTTACATTGAAGACACTCCTTTCAAATGCTGATTTCTACCTGCTAAATGTCATACTCAGTTCTGTCACACTAGGTGGTGCACTAATAACAATATCATCGTCCACAGAACAACATTTCTACAGGTTTTCGTCAGATCATCAAAGATGATTACGGACAAGTGGGTTAGGTACTAATCTCTGGTGCATTCCTAAAATTATTTCTAGAAGTTCAGAGAACACATCTAACGGCCATGATTGAATTGCGGTAAAATCTGAAACGGCATTCAATAATTGCTCAGGGGCAAATTTGTGTCTAAAGGCTAAGAAGATAGCAACCCTTGTCATGGACGTACGTCAGAAGCAGAGATGTATCATTAGATTCCTGGCAAAACTGCACTGAGAATGGTGGTGACTATGTAGAAAAATAAATTCTGTTTGGGATAGTCGATGGCAGGTTGCAGACACTTGTATTTCATGCTCTCGTAATTAGAAAATGATAATTACTGCTCGTCGAGAGATTCAAACCCAGTTACGAAGTCAATATTTGACTCCATTGGTTTGGACGTTACCTCTAGGCCATCGGCAATTTTTCAAGAGAATTAAGGGGAACTACCTATATTGTTAGGGCACTTAAATTACATTATCCCTCCTTCATTTCACGAGGAACAAAATATGTCATCATACCCATACTCGAAACTCAGTCACCGTGTGTGAACGGAAATAAATGACTACACCAAAATTCTGAGAATTATCTGGCTTATATATATATATATATATATATATACGTACACACACACATATATATATATATATATAAGCACACACACACACACACATATATATACACACACAGACATATATATATATATACACACACACACATATATATACACACACACACATATATATATATATATATATATATATATATATATATACACACATTGTCACTGGAATGTGTTAAATATTCTCTAGCTTATCTTCTATGAAGAAATGTTGATGTTTTTTTTTCTGGCAATTATAAAGATTTGGTTGGTTAAAGCGATTTGCATTAATGTAAAGGAAAAATAAAAAAAATATGATAATGAGAAGAGTAATAGTGATAATAGTAAAAATAGTAGTAATAGTAGTAATAGTAGTAGTAGTAGTAGTAGTAACACCACATGGAATCAACAGTATAATTATAAGATACAGCCCCACCCCGCTTTTTTTTTTGTATGTGACCATAAACTGGCACCACACCCAATAAATCAAAAGGGTCAAGAAGAATAGAAAGACCAAGGAGAGAAGGCACTAACTACACCCGTTGCTGGTTGAGTGCAAGGAGGACTGAGACCTTGGAGAGGTTTATTGCCTTCCAAATTCCGGCACAGTCTAATAGTCGCTGCCAACGAGTAATCAATGATAAGTGGCTGTTGAGATAATGCAAATTCTTTTGCAAATGTTATGGAAAGAGGTAAAGAGTATTGGAAATCTGGAGAGACTTGTCACTCAGACTCCAGAGAACACCACAAGTTGTCTCTGATGATGACTAATAGTGAGTAAAAAGAAAAAAAAGAAAAATAATAATAATAGAAGAAGACGACAACGACCTTTTAACGAAATCACTTCCCCAAAATGAAATTCTACTTTTTGGAGGGCAAAAAAAAAAATATTTCTGAATTTCGAGTAGAAAAGCAGTTTCGGACATAAATTTAACGTAAAATGACTATCATTTCCAGCCCATTCTAACTTTTAAATTTTGTCTAATCGCTCAAAATGCAGAACAAAATACTAGAAGATCATAATATTTTCGTTCGATTATTGGCATTTATTTGATATGTTTTTACCAGCGTTTTTTTTTTTTTTTTTTTTTTTTTCGCTTTTGAGCGATTTTCAATGGTCCTTTTGAAGAGCTTATGGACAGTCATTTTTTAATTCTAACTCAACAGAGTGAACACTAAGTTTGTTTTGAATTAAAAATGTGCTTTAAAATAAGTTTAAGCACAAATAAATTTATCCAGGTAGATAGAAGGGTCTTGCCTTTGGTAACATTTATTTGTTGCATTTTTTTTTTTCATTTCTTTTTTGTTATGCCCAAATCTTATGCATCTTTGGGTGAAGAGGTTTAAGTTTAAATGTAGATATGATTACCTATTTAATTGAAAAACTTCTAAAAAATTTTACCTGTATTTTTCACATAGCCAAGAACTACCAAAAACATTAATTATTTCAGAAGAAGCCAATGTCAGACAAGTCAGTGTCCAGACGCCACGAAATTGAAAAACCTCAAGAGCATTTTAAATCTTTTTGAACTGCTTGAAACGTTTCGCGAATATATGCTAAAACGTTTTGCGAAAAGGGTGTACCAATAACAGGAATAAATTAGACTCTGAGAATCATGTTAAATCTTGGAGTGGGATTTATAACCAATTTGTGGTACTTACTCTCATGTTGTAAATGAACAACTTCTAATAAATAATTTTTTTTTGTTTACTTGCCTCCCCACGAGGGCAAAGTTAGACACAAGGTCGATTTTTAATGTGGAGGATAGGGCGGCAAGTTCCCTCAAAAGGTTAGTAACAAAAGTAAAAAAATATATCAGTCATAAAGGATTTTTCCTCCATTAACCGAGACCAAAAAAGTGAAGTGAAAAAAATTGAGTGCAGCGTCAGAATAGATGGTATTTATTTGCTTCCCCATGAAAGCAAATTAGATACAAGGTCGTTTTTTAATCTGGGAGGAAACCAGCTCCCTCCCCCCAAAAGGGGGCACTCTGGCAGTGTCCAAATAAATAGGAATTGTCTTGATATGAAGGGTTTTCCCTACATTGATCAAGGCCTTATTACCGAAGTGAAGCATCAGAACAGATACTACACTTTGATATTGGCTCGAAAGTCAAGACACCTTTTGTAAGTCTGTATTCATTTCATTTAATCAAGAAAAAAAAAAAGAAAGAATCGTTTTGAAATCAGAAATTTTTACGATTCCAGATACCGATTTCGATATCCCCCAAAATTCTGATTTTTCCAATTCTCAATTCCGATATATATATAAATTGCAAAATTTTTTTAAGTTTATGAAGTGAATAATAAACTTATAACACATAAAAATATTAATGTTAATATTAAATATTTATATGGCAATCTTAACAAGATGGAAAAGCTCAATAT